>NW_022720349.1:405430-419490 GCF_011630105.1 Anneissia japonica | reverse complement strand
GCCTAACTTTTTTTCTTATTCATTCTTTAAAATCGTTAACAATTTAAAGCAAATATATAAGTACTGGAATGAGTCTGCACTAAATGAAGATGGCCCCTTAAAATATCCAAGTACATTAGCATTAGTAAGCGTACATAATTGATCATAAATAAAATATAAGCAGTCACCAGCTAGGCGTAACATTGGAAAAGCAATAATCTATATAAGTTTTGCTACAATAACAAAGCTATTTAGAATACAAACTGAGGTGATAACAGATATGGGGTGTATGTGAATTATTGCAACTAACGTAGGATACTGACAGCCGGCTCTTACATCACGTAATTTTCAGGCAGTTCGATGACATTACATGTTGAATACACAACAAGAACATGCTATTATAACGTTTGACGTTCTGGTTTGCTTTATCAACGATTTAATACAATACAACTGTATAACTGCTCACAGTGTTAGAGATTCATTTTAACTTTTATGTCAACCATTTAAAAAATATTATTGTTATTATTATTATTATTATTATTATTATTATTATTATTATTGTTATCATTATTATTATTATTATTATTATTATTATTATTATTATTATTTCATTATTATATTCTTATTGATATTGTAATACGAATGCAGTAATGCATCTAATAAACGATACTAATAAACGCGTTGCTTCCACGTGTCACACATCATACTACAGGTCAGACAAATACTAAGTCATAAAATTATATTAAACCTGAATACTGTGGTAAGTCATGTATATAAGAATCGTAATGTAATAATAAGGATAATAATGATAATAATACGTTCTGTTGTTTTTTTATTTAACAATTTATTAAAAAAAATAATATATAGGCCCATAATTTGCACATAATGTTAATGCTTAATCTTAATTTTTATATCAACAATTTAAATTATTATTATTATTAATTATATTATTATTACTATTATTCCTGTTATTATCATTATAATAGTCATAATCATAATCATTGTATTATCATAAATAATGATACTAATGATATTATTATAACTTAACTAATTATCAATATTACTGCACAAAATTGTAATATTAGACCTATTGTTTTCTATGTCTATTTCTGTCTTTCAAGATAGGCCTGAATAAAAAAACATTATTAATGTTGAAAAATATTCATCTGTTGTAGTGCTATTCGTAGTGAAAAGACAGCGAAACTATTAAGGTTAGTGAAATTAAATCAAGATTACTTTATTGTCATCGATCAAACAAGTGAACAATGAAATTAATATTTGTTTTTTTTTATTTTTGGTTTGGAAATAAGAAACTTTAATATTTAATGTTCGAATGATAGTACATCTGTGTTGGCATTAATAGCAGAATGGGCCTCTATAGAACTCTTAAAATAACAGCTAATTTTACAAGTCAAAGTTATTATTGTGTATAGACAACATACGTTCAAGATTCTCTTAACATTTTAATGTTTTTATAGTACATATATATTTTTGTGTATTTGTGCATAAAATGGTGAATGAGTAGGTATGTTTGCCCTGTATTCACATTCACGTATCAACATCGGACTGGTATTGGATACAATGCTATTATGTTTGCAATGAGGAGATTATCTAGTAACCCTTGCCCAATTAACACTGTATTTACAAACTATTAATTGCTTGTTCTAAGTTAACAATATGTATACTCAACAACTAAAGTACCGTTATGTGTTTAACATAATAATCGGGTGATTTACTATTGTGGTGTGGCAACCATACTAATCGATTACAAAAGTATAAACTCAAAGACAAAACAACAGATTGAGCATTGAAATTCAGACGGACTCAATGATCCACTTCGGACGATGAATTGTGTTGACAACAAAACGCATAGCCTGCACGAAGGCCATTGTCGCATGTCATCCCTTAGATAAATAAAACCAGGATACACTTCTCACCCCTCTCTACACAAACTGGGTAAACAAGTCACGCGGACCGTATAAAACAAATACTCTATACCTATAATTCCAAAGCGCGCGATATTGTTGTTTCGTAAATACGGCGAGTAAATGATTCTGTTTTTGTTGAATTGTTTTACACGAAACTAGAAAATGGTAGCAGTTACGCGATAAAAAGAAAGTCAAGGATAACCATGGTTGTTTCGAGAAAAGACAATAAATAGCCTACGTAAACCTGTGTAAACTTATTGAGTTTTTATAAGCTTACTGTAGCAACATGACCTTATAATACTACCAACACCTTTTTGTATGTACTGTACTGCTTTTATTGGCACGTAGATAGTCTAGCCAAGTTAAGTGTCTAAAATAAATTATCAGTGACAAGAATAGTAAAAGTGATAAAAATAATATTGGTTATTCGGGTAATAATAAACATAATTACATCAGTTGAAAAACATGATATATTATCAAAGAAAACCTAGAAAATTTGGAATTTAATAGGTAATTGTCATGAGACAGCATTGTCGTTTATGATACGTGCGCGATTGAATTTACATTAAAGCTATACTTTGATGAGGGGTAATTACTGAATTGATAATATTAATCACATTAATAAGCAAGATCAAGGCGTTGATAATTAATGATGATCCTTACTTATGCCCTTATTTTTTTCAACGAGTAAGACGGACCCGCCAAGATGCTAATGCATTATTATATGCACTATTAAATCATGGCATAAGCTTGGCCTTTGAAGATAAGAAACATGTCGAAAATTTGATTAAGACTGGCCTATTGGACACATTCCAAGTAGAGTTTGTGGGCCTATATGGTACGGTACTCAGTACGTTTATCAAGATAAATTTTTACTATACCTCTGGCCACATATAATAATATAATATTACAGCTAAATATAGACCTAAACACAGTTTCAGTTAAAATATTTAAAATGGAGTATTCGTTCGCCACTTAAATAAGTAGTATTGACTTTAGTTTAACGAACTGTAACATGTTTAATTATTCGCTACTGGAAATGGAAAGGCACTAGGCTAAGAATAATGATAGGATATAGTGTTAAAAAAATACTAGAGTTGTCGTTTGAATATCGTGAATAACTCGTGATAGTTTGAATACCGCCAGGAAGGGCTCTCACACCTGGACAGGTACATTAGAAAAATCGTTCTCGATTCTCGTCAGTCAACAGCGGCCGCGTGAAAGTTCATTTGACCCGAGGTCCGTGTCGTTGCTACTTAGGCCTAGGGTTGGAAAGCACGAATATTCGTCTTACACTGGCTAGGTATGCCACATTAACGACGTTTGACAGCTTCACACAAATCATAGGCTTTAACCAATATTTCATTAATCTAAAGTGCGGTAGATGATAGCGAAAAGCGTTGAGAGGAAGCCAATCTGTCAATTTGGTTCGAAGCCACGTTGATACACAGTGTCGGCGTAGTGTTACCCCACTCTGCAAAATTGAACCGATGACTCAGAGATAATTATTATAATATAATATTTGTCTAAAGGTAACACAATATACATACATTAATGGATAAAAATTCATTGTATAGATGTTAAAACCTGATCCAATTTCCAGTCTGGCAAAACAATAAGAATGATGCAATAGCTACTGAATTACGAAGAAAAAAACATGAAAAATCAAAATACTAAAAAATTATATTAACAAATACAATAATAAATAGGCCTATATACGCCAATTCTAAACTTAGAATTACTGACCCCAGGAAGTTTAAATACATGTATTTAAAGCAAATCCAAAGACATTTAAAATTTTATATCCAGTTACTGTCTGTCTCTTATACACATCTAGATGTGTATATATATTATATATAATATAGGCCTATATATATTTTATATAACATGTAAACCATATAATAAGTATGTGTAAAGAAAGTATTCGATATACACAAATAGGACTACAGGCCTATAGGGTTGTTATTGTCTTGTTATATCATTATTATTATTTTTGTTATTATTATTATTATTATTATTAATTATGATCTGCAAATTTTATGCCCTTTAAGAAACTATTAGAATTGGGAAAAACCAAAATCCGACGTCTAATATTTGTAACGAATTTCTGTTCACCTTTTATCTATGGATACATATTTCCATGTTAATTATTTATAATGTTATACCCGTGTTGATTCACATAGGCCCACTATCCAGGCTATAAAATTATATTTAACAACAAATGTGACATGCCTAAAGTATGGTCGTGATGACATCACAGGGAAACATTGGCCACACAATTTTCCAGATGTCACAACATGTGAGTTGTATATCCCATAAAAATGGACACAAACAAGGATTAAACGAGAACACGAGCTTTATTATTTCGCAATTGCATCACAATATACTGCAATCAAGTATGGTTCAACAAAACACTCCCTGGTAACGTCAGCAGACGGTAACATTTCCCGCGGTGTTCATGTCAATCAGCGGCTAACATACATGAACCTACTAATTCGTTTCTACCTCTAACATCACTGTCAGGTAGTGTATTTTGCCCATTTATTTAAACACTCCTCGTTCTTGACCGCCAACTTCTAACATCAACGAAACAGACATTTTAACTGAGAAAGGTTCAGGTATAAACTTTTTTTTTCGAATGTCAAACACATGTTGACGACATAAGGGTTGATTCGATGCACTTTCAGCCTCAGCAATTGAAGATTGATGACCTCATAGAGGTAAATCTTCTTCGTTGCTGATGAAACTACCCATTTATATTTTATATAGGTGCACATTCGACAATATGGGTGGATTTTTGTATATAATTAAATGTTAAACTTGCAAAGTTATTTCAATGACGTTGGTGTAGAGGCCTACGAAGTTCAACATTTAGTCTAAAGAAAATAAAATAAATAGATTGCTATACAGATGTTCTTTAAATATATATTATTTATTATATATAATTTATTATTATCTACATTATTATTAGGCCTATTATTATTATTATTATTGATTGATTGATTGCTTGATTGATTGACTGAATTTATTCAATAAATACACAAAAAATAATAGGCCTATAATAATTAGTGAAGGAAAAAAAAATGAGCATCAGAGATACATATAAGGCCAAAGTCTAATCCATTTCCAAAATGGCCCGTATTACATATAGACCTACTGAATTACGAAGAAAAAAACATGAAAAATCAAAATACTAAAAAATTATATTAACAAATACAATAATAAATAGGCCTATATACGCCAATTCTAAACTTAGAATTACTGACCCCAGGAAGTTTAAATACATGTATTTAAAGCAAATCCAAAGACATTTAAAATTTTATATCCAGTTACTGTTACGCATCAATTAAATAATGAAATATAAAAAAAGATATTATTATCATCATAATTTTAAATACACACATTTCTGTATTATTTTTTGAAACAACAAAACCAATATATTAAAAAAAAATATGATGGCTTTTTATGAATAAAATAAAAATGATGACTTGCCTGTACGATGTTTGAGCTGCTGCACGTGTTGATGATGTACCAGTAGCGCGCGTACGCACCGGTACAGTACTAGGATACACTTTCATGTATATGTTACGCTGAATACTTAGGCTAACTTTCAACCTTCGAGGTCTAGGTCTATATAATATATAACATTATTATTTAATATGTAATAAGTGATTTTATCCTGTATATTTTATTATAATAAATTATTTTTTTAATTTAACAAGGAAGTGAATACACGTTAGACCTGTTAGAAGTGAAAAAATATAATTGAAAGATATACGGTCAATTTAAAATATTAATTACTTTTAATTAACAATTTAGGCATTTCATATAGACTTAGGCCTATTGGAATTATTTTTTAAGCATAATATATGGGCCTATGCATCTAAATTTAAAAGCTGAGTCGTATTACGGTAAACAACATTGTTACCGTACTTAATCGAGATTTCCGTCTATTCTCCGCATATTGCTTGCTTTCCATTACACTCCAGTGAACTGGTTAAGAATGGCTTTTGCTTTGAAGTCCTCACTATCCTTTGTATGATATGATTGCCTTTTTAAGGAAACCATACGCTAAAGTTTAAACTTGGATTTTCCCCGAGGCGAAATACTGTAATCAGTGGGATTGCGATTTGTCAACACCCTGTGTTTAGGCCAGGCAATACGACCAACGCACTTCAATACCTGACTCATGCCATAACACCCGGGCTTTCTTCTTGACTCCACTTCATGATACGCTTACCAATGAGGCATTATTTGTTCTTAGGCCTAGCCACAGTTCAAAACTATCCACCGACATATACATTGAACGAAACTTCAAGTGGAAACTTTTCTTTCTGAAAAAGTACAAAAATCCAATAACTTTCTAATCAGTTTGTAGTTGTCATTTTTTTTTTTTTTATTTCCATAACTGAGAAAATTAACAAAGGACTGTCTCTTATACACATCTAGATGTGTATAAGAGACAGGTGTTACTGTACGGTGCTACCGTATGCAAGAGGAAATGAGTGACGTGCATGTTAGGCCTGCATATATCCTGGTTTCTAGCCCGTATTTGCATCTGACTATTATAGTTAATACGATTAGTACAAAGTTTAATTTTAACATCTTTCATAATACTCTCTCGAAGGACAACTTGCATTGCTTAACGTAGTTTTGTTCAAAAAGACCGTACATTGTGCCTGTTTTCGTTCAATAACCCTATTTCCATACAGACACAGTAGGCCTAAAATTAAACTAACACTCTCTCGTAGTTTGTTGCCGATTCAGCGCGCGACTAAACCCTAAGTACTTTATGTATATTTGGAGAGAAAATATTTGAGAACGAAGTAAAGTGCGTTGGATAAACTGGATCGTAATAGTGAGCTTCTGTATAATAAATCCATACTCACACACGCGTCCCATTGCCTACGATAACAAACAGGTAAACAAACAATTTCCAAAAAGGGAGATAGGCCTAAAGGGTTTTAAATTTATCCCCGTAACTGCCCTGTGAATTTAAAGGGGCTCTCTCTTGGGTTAATTAATTTGAGACCAAATTAGTGTATAGTATGACGACAACGAACTATCATGTGATTGGCTATGACTGAGCGCGTAGCTCATTTGCATATACATGCGCTGAAAGTGACAATTGTCGTAGGCATGCACTACTGACGTGCCGGCTCATCATTAAACTACTTTAAAGATTCATTCATCCAAAGATATTAAAAGGATGTTTTTGTATGCCCCCATTAGGCCTATGGCCTGTCTCTTATACACATCTAGATGTGTATAAGAGACAGATATATACATATATATATATATATCTTTTTTAAACAATATTTATAGAGGGTGACCCTTCCAGAGTATCCTAGAAGGTTGGCTGATATTCAGGGCCCTCTTCTTTATATTAAATAACATGATGCTTTTATTAGCGAAGTCTCTTTATGAAGATTAGGGGGTGGAGTTGATTTTAGTCGTGAGAAAAAAAAAGTCCTAATGTAACAGGAATTAAAATCCAGGATCATGGAATTAGAGGGCATGCAGCATTTTGACTACTATACTAAGCTATTCAACTCCACTTCACTCTTTTTGTTTTTGGTGTAACCAGATGATTTTTTCTTATATATGTCTATAATTCGGGTAACCTTTCACCGGACAATAATCCCATTTAAGCAATGGCTTTCGATTTTCAGTGGAAATATAGAATGGAAAGTTAATATTAATGTTTCGAAAAAAACATTTATCCTAATCAAAGTAAATAACAATTATTTTACTCCTTACAAATATTTTATCCCTTTTTAACGTTGATTCTTAGACCTACTTATTATTTTAATATTTTAACAAAGAAACACTTTATGTTAAAAATACAATTTTAAGGATAATACGGTACCGTACTGGTTTATCTGTGTGAATCTTACGTTACTATAATACAATTTGTATAGTGTTATGCACAATGTATCTTAAATGTACTGTTAGGCCTATGACATTTTGACAAAAAGAAAACCTTGAATCTTGTATAATTAACTTTATATTATGTTTAAGCAAGCTTTATATCATTAAAAAATAGTCATAGGCCTATGTTATTTCTCTTCGTGTTTTTGTTTTTTTGTTTTTTTGTTTTTGTTTTTTTTTTGTTTCCTTATATAGGCCTTTGCCTGTAATTCGGTCAAACTTTCTGGTCAGTACTCTACATCGTATTACAGTGCAGGAAAAACCATTAAAGTCAATAGCTTTTGATTGCAGTGGGAAATAGAATGGAAAGTGTAATAAACGGCATTAATGTTTCGAAAAAACACATAATAATAAAGATTTGACAATTTTCTAACCAGTATTTTTTTTTCTTTTTATTCTTTCGTTGCCGCCGTCTGTATAGGCCAACTGAAGATAGGCCTAGGCCTATGTGGTTTGTTGTGTAAACGTATATTGTAGTGCAACTTTCAAATTGTTTGAATCTTTGAGCTCTTTTTTCAAAAGCCTCTGCTTACAGAGTGACTTACATTTATTATCACTTTTCCATTTGAATTATTTTCTTTCCTCTCATACTCTTACTCTTACAGTATTTTTATTATTTTTGTTTCTTCCCCTTTTCTCTGGGCTACTAAGCGCCGTTACAAGCAATTGTTTTAACGGGCCCTATATAAATGATACAATGTATTTATCTAATTTTTTCCTGTTCTTCTCTTCTTAATTGTTCTCCCTGTTTCTCTTTTTGTAATGTAGGCCTATTGATGACAAAATGAGACTAATAAGAAGGAAGGAATGAGAGTTGTGTCTACTGTGTTACTGTACGGTGCTACCGTATGCAAGAGGAAATGAGTGACGTGCATGTTAGGCCTGCATATATCCTGGTTTCTAGCCCGTATTTGCATCTGACTATTATAGTTAATACGATTAGTACAAAGTTTAATTTTAACATCTTTCATAATACTCTCTCGAAGGACAACTTGCATTGCTTAACGTAGTTTTGTTCAAAAGGACCGTACATTGTGCCTGTTTTCGTTAATAACCCTATTTCCATACAGACACAGTAGGCCTAAAATTAAACTAACACTCTCTCGTAGTTTGTTGCCGATTCAGCGCGCGACTAAACCCTAAGTACTTTATGTATATTTGGAGAGAAAATATTTGAGAACGAAGTAAAGTGCGTTGGATAAACTGGATCGTAATAGTGAGCTTCTGTATAATAAATCCATACTCACACACGCGTCCCATTGCCTACGATAACAAACAGGTAAACAAACAATTTCCAAAAAGGGAGATAGGCCTAAAGGGTTTTAAATTTATCCCCGTAACTGCCCTGTGAATTTAAAGGGGCTCTCTCTTGGGTTAATTAATTTGAGACCAAATTAGTGTATAGTATGACGACAACGAACTATCATGTGATTGGCTATGACTGAGCGCGTAGCTCATTTGCATATACATGCGCTGAAAGTGACAATTGTCGTAGGCATGCACTACTGACGTGCCGGCTCATCATTAAACTACTTTAAAGATTCATTCATCCAAAGATATTAAAAGGATGTTTTTGTATGCCCCCATTAGGCCTATGGCCTACTAGACTACCGTACTAATATTTCACAGCCTATCCACATAACAGATTTAAATAGGCCTATTATAAATGTAGGCCTACCACATAATTCATGGCGGAATATGCCTCATGGAAGAGCGATGATGGTTGACAATAAACCAGGCTTTTGGGTCAATAGTTAAAATAAATCCAAACGACACTTATTTCCAAAACTGCGCTTGGGAAACACAGCAATGTTTTGGTCTTATTTAAATACAAATTGACCTTTGCAATTATAAACTAATACACATATAACAAATATTAAAATTTAATTTTAAAAATTGAGACACGTTTAAAAAATGAAATTTAAATTAAAAGATTCAGAACACAATTTTTAATACAATTAATATACCCCTTTATGCCTTCCTTTAAGTAGGTTTAGGTCTATCCTATTTTTATCCATACCAACTTTACTTCTATTAGTATGCAATAGACATGAGTAACTGAATCGCCATAATATAATATTAAGCGTCACATAGTCCTACAAAAGAGAAGTTTGTTGCACGACAATCGCACTATCTATCAGTCAAATGAAATTTAGGGTTACGAGTTCAATTAGATTCTCTGTGGAGATCTTCTTCGCTCCCAAAATAACTGCTCTCTATCACCCTCCTAATGAGAGACACCAAAGTGTTCATCTTCATACCCGGTGGGACATCGACGACTGAACGCTGAAGTTTGGTATTGTAAACATTGAAGCTATAAACATGGGCGAAAACTAGTGCCAAATATCTCCTTCCCTCAATCTATGCAGATTTTTAGTTTTATTGCGCATTTATTGCGTTTTTGCTTTACACGAAACCATGTTTGTGCTAATCCACTTTTATCTCTTGTGTTCATTTTCCAATTGTATGTTTTATATAATTTGGACAATAAAAGTTTTTGAATTTAAATTTACTGAAGTCTTTAAATCATTTGACTGTATAAATTTGTCAAATTTTATTTCACCTGAAGGAACAGGATTTGAATTGTATGAATCTCTTCAACTGGTTTCTATACCTGTGAGAAGCACATTCTTCAAGTTCAATTAAATGATTCCACTCGAAATGGAATACCAATGAAAAACACTTTTGTTGCGGCTCGCCGATCGCGTTACAAAAGATTGAAAAGAAGTAAAAGCCGTCTTGAAAAATGTCAAATTAGTCAATGATTGGTTGAATTTATAACAATGCGAAAACACAGCGGTGTGGAAAATCAGAGGTGAATAAGTACACTGAAGCGTGTGTTGTGATGGGGCCGTTATTGACTGCGCAAGGAAGTAAATTTTCTTAAATATTGCGACCTTTTTGAGTACTTTCTGTATAGAAAATATTACAAAGCTGAAAATTTGGTTATTAATTACATTGTTTAAATATACTTTGTAAGCGATCAGCTTGGTTATTCGGTAAGAATGACCAGATAGCTATGTCTGAACCACGAATGACTCAGGAGTTAAGAGAAACTCTGAGGCATTGAAATCAACCACAGGAGCGTATCATCGAACACAGTTTCTGAAAGATTTTCTGTTCATCCATAAAATCAAAATTGGAAAGGTATTTCGTCAGTTAGTATCGTTATCCGCCTCAGCTGCGGCAAACAATTCTACATCCACGGCCGAAGGTGCATCGAAGATGGGCCGCGGGCTAGAATTTCTGTTGCTGAAAAGACCCCATTCCCAGTCCACAATGTCAACTTCTAGCTAAACTACAGATGCAATTTGATGCATGTCAATGCATTGCCTATAGGAAAACTGCCACCTGTGCTCAGTAACTGCTCTGCGAACGTTTATATAGGCCTACCTCTTCGAATCAAGTATTCAATTGAGGACAATCGACTAAGTATTACTGCACCTTTGTTAACAACCTTAACAGTCCTTAATACTTTTGAGAACCCTGAATAGGGGCTGTTCCAACAAAATCTAACAAAACAAATCACAATTTGTCACTAAACATGGCATCGTTATGGTTTGAGATTTTCAATTGTCCTATTCAACTACCATCGGCAGACCTTTGATCTATTTTGTTGAATTATTAGATAAGAGCTTTACGATACCAACACAGTATTGTGTTCTAAAGTTTTTTTTTGTAAATAAGTTCAGTTTACTATTACTATTTCGATTACCGGTCTTCCTAAATTGCGAATGAAGTTTTGACCTTTAAGTAACGTAATTAGTTTAATATCAACATAAAGCCGGTTTAAGTAGCTTGTTAAACATAATAAACTTTTTGTTCTGAGGAATACTGTAAAAGTTTATAATTTATTTGTATATACTATTGTGATCCCTGGATAAAACTATTAAAAATAATAGATATTGAAATTTACCAGGCTAAGACAATGACTCAGACGAAAGAAGCTCTCAAACTTCTTTAACAACTGTTTGGATGCTGAAGAAACTGACTCTCGAAATACTAAGTTTCAGATGGAAGAACAGTTATATTTGTATAATATATCTCTCAGAAAAAAATTCATAGACATGTAGGCCTACATTTAGGCTGAGATACCGTAACTATTTAAGATTATATTTAAGCCATTATACCGGTACTGTTTATAAGTCTAAAAATGCAGAAAAGACCATAGGCCTATACTTCTCAAAACAAACGTAACTTTTTTTAAATAATAAATTAAACGGACGTCAATAGTCATTTATAGGTAATCGTATTGAAAACATGATATCATTTATGCATCGATAGCTTCTCAATTTCAGTGCCGACTCCAGAAGGATCAATCATACACAATAGCTCAGTATCTTTAGCTTTTTGTAGACGAAACCAAAAAAAATCTGTGCTTTCTAGCAGATATATTTCAAGAAATATACACCTAATCGACTACGTACGCGTATTAATCCTATTCAATAATCATTTTAAGGGGTTTGTTCAATTTTTATGTAACAATGGAGTTTAACCTATGAGGTCAAGGAGATCTAATCAGGGGTAAATTCATAGAAAATACAAGGGGGAAACATAGAGAGTTAAGCAATATATAGGCCAGTGTTATAGGCACGGTACTATACTTACGATTTAGAAAATTTTGGCACTATGGGCACCTCGAGCCAGGGGCCAGCCAAAATTCCAAATTTGGAGTAATACGGTAACAAAATTAAATGAAAAAGAAATAAACATAATAAAAACAAACAGGCCGATATAATACATCAGAACAGTATCAACTGCTAGCGACCTTCGTAAAAAGAATACTGGCAAACTGGAGAGACCTGCCTCCTTGTCAATCATAAATGCACCATTAAGGCCCAGATACCAATTTATATAATAATTATTCTTGATAATGTTAACTGACTTTTATCTTGCTTTTATTACTTAGAAACATATTATAGTAAATTCATCATCGCTATCAATCCTATCTACATTTAAAGCTGAACAATTCGGTTGACTTTCCTTCTTCATAATACACTTGTTTCGCCGGGCAAAACGACTTCCGTTATTTAGGCACCAATGCGGCATTGATAATAATTCGAAAGTGGAAGAATATGTCTATAAAAAAATAGGATATTCACGCTGCGAATTGAAAATCGTAGAAACTGTTGTCGCGACCACATTTTTAGAGTGTTGCAGAAAGGAGATCCGAGTATAACTGCGGCGGGAACAACCTCCTGCCGAGGGAAAAAAGAGGAATGACCCAAGAAGAAGTGAGTCACGCTGAAGGCCTACATTCGTACAACCGTAAACTATTGTTGTCTTCTCGAATCCCATCCAAAACCACTTTTGGCAACCAGAAGGTGTGGAAATTCCAGTCGTTTTAGCCAGACATTTTGCCAATTAAAAAGACCACTGCACTTTTTTGGTTTCAGAAAATATTCCAATTTATACCGACTTTACCAGAGTAATGTAGGCCTATACATGCTATCCAATGTCAAATCCTGGATCCATAATTAGATTCTACCAACATTGTCAATCTTCCCATTTTGTATTAAGATTATTGTTATAGAACGTACTTACATGACTCCAAATAGGCCTGGTACTAGTCTGGTATTTTGTAGTGGCTAATTATAGGCCTGTACAAAAGTATAGTACACCAAAAAAATCCTTCGGCTTATAGTTCTAGGACATGTGTTTATATTAAGAGAACATATCACCCCATTAATGTCACAATTTCACAAGCAAATTTACAATTAACAGGTAACTAGCTTATACGGTCTTTTCATAAAAACCTCATTTTTTATTTTATTATTGATTACCATTAATTAAACAAGAAAAACTAGGAAAACCTAAATTTAGATTTGACTTTGATGCTTGGTAATGTCATTGACTCCCACCGGAAGTAATGTCGTGTGACGTTGTTATTGTACAATCGATTTTGATATCAGTATTGTTCTTGAATTAAAACTTGTTACTTCAGTATTGAGTTATAAGCAAGTAAAATTACTAGTATACTTCACAGCTTGGGCGAGAAATGAATTAGTGAATGAGGTATAATTGCAGAGCCTGGCAATTAATTAGCCTAATGAAAATCAGAAATTTGAATAAAACGTGCATAATAAGTATTCAGTTATGTTGTTTATATCCACGTTCACCTGTTTCTGAACATATGTTTTATTAAATTATGTGATGGGTACAGTACAGTATATATATATATACATATATATATACATATATATATATATTTATATATATAGG
>NW_022720349.1:390398-405424 GCF_011630105.1 Anneissia japonica | reverse complement strand
ATATATAATATAAATCAAGATAGCCGTTAACACTTTTAAATTATATATAAATCATCAAAGAAAGGTAAATATACAGTGTTCGAATAAAGGATATAATAACACATCGTGTAGCATAGCTCTCAACGAATGTAGTCTTTAGGACTAGCTGTGCTACACGATGTATATTAAGTTCTTTATTCGAACACTGTATTTACCTTTCTTTGATATCTCTTCAAAAAGACCCCAATATATCTGATCTCTACCTTCATCCCCCTATTCTAGCTCAAGTCAACCTCCCAATCTCAAACAGTAAGATGTGTATAAGAGACAGGGTGTGTGTGTACTTCAATCGACGGTGCATCACCAAGTTCTCATTTTAGGGTTTTTACCGTATATCGTTAATTGTTAAAACATAATACACAATATATAAAAACTTTTTAAAAAATTCATTTTTAAAAAGTCATTTAAATTGTTCTGTTTAATCCAATATTGCAAAATTGTATCGTTATAATATTTTCGTTCATTGAAGTTCACATTTTTCTATTGAATAATACTGTAAGTAGATGCACTGTACTGACCTCAACTAATTAGGACTCTGACTGGTAGTGACCTTACTTTAATGTCGGTTCCTAGCTATATAATCAGGAGAATCCTTGGTTATCAATACGAAGACACTTTCCTTCCTTTAGTGTTATCAAAATTGGGCCTTCCAAGTGACCTGGAAGGTAGATCGCTCCGCATTTACACCGGATAATCCTAACATCAAACAGGTCCCAACATCGTTTTTATGATTCATGCCAACAAGTTTAAAAGAGTCTATCAAAGGGAGATGATGCGTCTTGATGGCTTCCTAAATAGAAATAAAACAACGTATTGAAGCGCCTCTTGGCCTAATTTGTATCTATACAATATAAAAAAATAAGGTTCTGTGGCTATATAAGCTTCTTGTTTCATTCATGGTTAGCCGTTTTCAGAAAGGTTACCTGAAACGTAGTTTTGTACCATTTTAGCAATTAATTACATGGTGTTAATCACCACCATCTGTGTAAAATTAACTAATCGATACAAGAGTCTGAAAATGGAAAAAATCCTTGTAAGTAAACCATTAAATATACGTACTGTTTGTGTATATTTAGTGGTTTACTTACAAGATTTTTTCCATGTTAATACTTCGCAGATACCAGATGAAACTATCTGAGTTTATACGACAGAGTCTATTAATGTTGCTCAGTGAGGAAGATAGTATCCGTGTTTATGGGAATACAGTAATTGATGATGATGTTAGTTATATTTATGCCATTCCAAAAAACATTACACGAATAAATAAATGCATTGAAGTGAATGATTGATTCATTGACCGATTGATGGTTTTGTGGTTGGTTGATTTGTGGTTGGGTGGTTAGTTGGTTCATTAATTGATTTGTTTGTTGGTTGTTAGCTTTGATACCGGTAGTTGGTTCTGTCGGTCGGTTGGTTGGTTCATTTGTTCAGTAACAGATGATCTGTTAAGATACTTTTTACTTTATCAGTAATTTCAATCTCACAGATACCATGTACTTGTCTGTTTGTTGTAGAATTTTTCCAGCCTGATTCATGGTAGGTTGTATTCTGTTATAATCGATTTTTCTAAAATTACAAAACCATTCATCACTTCCAAAAAAGAGCGCTTTTAAAACAAGATTTGAACAGAGAACCTGGGACTAGAAGGCAACCATCTTAACCACCAAGCTGCAGATTCGCTATTATATCAATATTATCAAATAACATAATTTTAGTTTTGCATATACAAGTACAACACATCAAAGCAAACAATAAAACAGGCACAAAACCTGAATATTTTTCTGAATATAATTTGTTTTGTAAGACACTTAAGATACAAATGTATCTTAGGGTCTTAGATACAAATATATTTTCATTTCAGTTGTGAGTGTGAACGATAGTCTTTAACCAAATATCTTTTTATATTTATATTTTTGTATTACTTCAAATCCATCAGTAACTACATTCAACATTCGCCATTTATAATTAAGTCAAATGATGCTCCATAAACTACGTTTGTGTCAAAACTGTATTTGGCAAAGAACACTATTGGAACGCAAGCACCTCAACCACCAATCTGCCGATTCACATCGTGATATTATTTATCTCGGCCATTTTAAGGATACAAAATTAAAAATATTGTAAAATTTAAAAATCTGATACATAAAAAGTTACATGATACAATTTTCAAATATAAATTGAAACGACAACTCTCCTGCAAATTCAGACAACAGATTTATCTGCGAGAGTTTCGTTAAAGAATCTGACTGTAGTTAGAATAAAACATTTAGTGTATAGTTGAGTTTGGTGCATTCTTCGAAGAGTTGTCTGAGAAGATCCAAGATTAAACCGAACACTAAGGTTACGTATTCAGTCTATAACGTTTGGTAAGAAGGCTCAAGATTCCGATCCGGGATCAATCAACACAAGCTCATGCATATCATAACGCCATATTACGCTAATAATTTCGTGAGATATTTAGGTCTACATTAAAAAGTTTTTTTTTTAACTATGCAATTTTCGTACCATCTTCTGATGAAAGAAATACTCGATCCTGGTTAGCATGACCTTCAGAAATACGAGTGGCATTGTAGGCGACGATTCATAAAAAATAATTCGAACACATTCAGATACAAATAGGCCTATACATCCGCATTGAATACGATACCAGAAATACTCGTGTACAATTGTGGTCTCGCCACCGCGTTAATGAAATACAATAAACCAGTTGAAATTCAGAAATGTGAATCAACGGTAATCTTATAGTTACTGTAGGCCTATTATTAATGAAAATATATTATAATTGATTGACGGGTTCTGGGTTCATTTATGAATTAAGAGATCAACTAACATGCGTCTGCCGATGCGGCTGTAAAACATCCGCCAACAATTTGCATGTTTGTAGGCATTTTCTTTGTAGGCCAACTACGTCTTGCTTTTTGTTATTCTTTGCTAATCTATTCTTATGTCACTGCTTGTTGCTCTGATGTTAAAGTTTAATAATTTAATTTGTAATTAACCCAATTTTTTAGATTTATCTCGATCAATATTCGCAAAAAAAAAAAGAAAAAGAAAAAAAAAATGCGGCTTTCCAAAGTACACTTACTAATAAGCTTATATCTATTCCTTGTTTATTCAGTGTTTAGGAACAATACAGTTTTTATTAGTAACAAAATTAAAGTGATATGTTATTATGCTAGACAATATGATGCTATAAATGAAATGCCCTAAAATAGATATCTAACTTTCTCCTTTTTTTACTCTCATTACTGAAATATAACATGCAATACGATATTGACTGCTATCGTACATTACCTTCTCTTTGATGCTTTTTCATTTCCCCTTTACTTTTTTATGTAAAGTTGTGTTGGATAAAACCATTTTTCTAAGACGATTAAACACTGTATCGTTAAGAGAAGATTTTAGACATTATTCCTATATGTGAACGGTATCTAAATTTAATTAAAGTTACAGGTACTACAGTTCCAGATCAAAGTTTTATAGCAAGATAAATTTAAACATAGAGTTGGACAATGTTTATGTTATTGTTATTGTTATTTTATTATTATTATTATTATTATTATTATTATTATTATTATTATTATTATTATTATTATTATTATTATTATTATTATTATATTATTATTATTATTATTATCATTATCATTATCATCATCATCATCATTATCATTATCATTATCATTATTATTATTATTATTATTATTATTATTATTACTATTATTATTTAGTGGTAGGGACAGTGTCGGTATCACTTAGATATCAGTGGTCAAATTAAATTATTATTTCAACTCGGTAAACGCCGAAAAACTATCGGATTTTGTTTTGGGTCCACCTGTTACCAGAGCTTATGAATGCACACTGCAGCAAAGCCGGCGCGCGGCTCGCGTACAACGCGTAATGCAATGCCAGAATGAGGAAGAAAAAATAGAAGCTTACGTCTTGATTATGTACTTTTAATAGTTTCCTTGCAGGAAGATGAGAACATGTAGAGTCAAATGACCCGATTATAGCAAGTACTACCGGCATTTACTTTGTGGTAGTAGGCCTACATTACTTCCTTCTGATGTTCAGATAGCATAACGAAACATCGCATGCTTAATAACTAGTATACCTTGTATCGACTGAACACCTGGTGTATTGGAAATCCAGGTGAATAATTGCCATTGATCATTTCAATTGGTTGAAAAAGAGAAATGAAAAAAGGAGCTCCACACTTCAAGGAAGTCGACGAGAATTCCATAATCTTCATTGGCATCCGATAATGATGATGTCTTTCCGATTCTTACTTTTCATACCAGAAAGATATTACCGTATTAATGATTATTTAAATAAATATTAAAGCCTATATTATGTATATAGTGCTATATAGGCCTATGATATATTATGTTCCTCTTCTTTAACGTTTAAATATATACTGGTAATATATATGAAGAGGTGTTTTTATAGGTGTACGGATGGTTTAGAAGTATTTGTATGAGTTTTTTTCATTTTGTAAACGAGCTGGCTACTTTCATTTTATTGTTATGATGTTGCGGTATACTGAATATAGTCAAGTCAAGTCAATTTGCCGCAATATTGAAGACCTTTCGGGAGTAGACCTTTATCAAGTTATAGTATATCATAAGGCCTATAGAGTAATTATATATATAGGCCTATATTTATATATTTGATGAGCCTATTTGATGAGCAACATCTAAAAAGTAAACGTAGGAGCCAGAAATAGCACCCTTTTGGACAACACTAGTCTTTTCTCAGTGGCGGTATAGACCTATATTGTATCTCTGCCTACAATATAGGCTTTTACTGATATTTACGATAGGAGATACATTGTCTCTAGTTTCTCACCAGCACCGTTACAGTGTTGTTGTGTAATAAGGCTAACGCAATCTACATTATAAGTGCAGTGTTCGTCGGTGATAATAATAAACCTCTACATTATAGTAATAAGACCATGGAGATGCTATATGATAACATAAGAGGAACACATTTATGACACGATCCCTAATATGGATGTCTGCCTCACAGTTGGATAACCACCAGTTCAAAATGAGACGCAACATAGCGAAAGGTTCGCATTTCTTGAGGGATCTAATGTGACAGATTGAGTGTTAGTTATGAACGATGCGACCACCAACAGTACAAAAAAGACACCAACAACGTCAAAGAATGCAATATATCCCATAATATTAGCACTTGACCCAGGACTTGACCCGTAAATTAGCATCCTCATCGTAGTGTCCGTCAGTGGGCCTACCTCAGTGTGCCTACCTTCTTGGTCAGTGTCACAAGAATGTACTTAATACACTAAAAGTTCTAATGAATAGACTTATTAAACATAGAGGTGTGGCCTCCTATCAACGAAGTTTGAGAGTTACCGTACCATCAACAACGGTATAGAATAAAAATGGCACTAAATGAAAATTATATTGCCTACACAATAAGGATTTTGCCACTAAATTTTAAAATTTTCAATGCATATTAATACTATATATTGAAATATAAGCTACTCATTTATCTATTCTGAAAATATTGTATATTTTTCATTTTGTTTCATTTAATTTATTGTACTTATTTATATTTATGTATTATATATATGTATGTATATGTATGTATATATAGGCCTATATATAATATATATATATATATATATATATTATATTATATTATATATTATACTTAAGGTTTTATTATATTTTTTCTAAACTTGTTAAGTGTAATCATTTAAGCTATAGCCTCAAATTTGTAATAGTTTTTTTCCCTGGGTGGCCTGAGCCTAAGTGTCTTCGGACCTATACAGGCCTCCTTTTCTTTTTTCAATAAAAAATAACTTCTTTTTTTTTTTTAAATGTAAATATAACGTATTAATAATGATGAATAAAAAACGAAAACTAAATGAACGAAATGAAATGAAATGAAATTATATATAAATCATCTAAAGAAAGTAAATACAGTGTTCGAATAAAGGACATAATAATGCATCGTGTAGCATAGCTCTCAACGAGTGTAGTCCTGTAAATAATAAATAAATGAATAAAGAAATTAGGCAATAAAATGCCTCTGGCAAACTCGAACCTGCCACCTCTCGCTGTGAAGGCGAGCGTCATAATTATTAGACCACGGAGGCTTCATGGGTGAACAGATTCAAATACCACTAGAAACACTCCTAGAAACAAACAGTTGCATAATATAAATCAAGATAGTAGTTAACATTGTTAAATTATATATAAATCATCTAAAGAAACGTAAATAAAGTGTTCTATTGTGTAATGGAGTGATGTATTCCAATACTGTAGATAAAGTAGATATCAGTAGATAAAACAGACTGGTTTTAAAAACCTATTAAAAAAATCTGTAGAAGAATTAACCATAAAGATATGCTTATAATAGCCCAGTCTGTATTTTGTTTTTAAAATGTTATCAACATGTGAGCCTCTTGTTGTACGCAATTAAGCTGTTTTATATTTCACGTTATCATTACTATTATTAGGGCCTATCTTCAATACTTCCCTTGACAAGAATGCAAATCAATCTAGCTGCCTCCCATGTTTCACCGATGCCTAGACGAAATCAATTCAAATGAATAACTAACGTTACGTTATTTTTGGTTATGTATATTTCAACTGCCTGTACCGAGTAGGCATACTTATTTTTTATTTATTTATTTTTTCAATAGGGTATATTTTAATGCGAAAAACCAAAACGATGAGGTGAGCCACAAGCAATGATGTAGGAGTGAGAAGGGGAATTAGAACTACGATAACATGATGCAATTACAAAAATTCGACGAGAATGTCACATTGGCCTACAAGTAGAGCATACGCTAAGTATAGCATGATGACACGTTCAACACCTTCGGCTGCGGGTCTGCATTAATGTCGGGCTTTCAAGAGGCTGAAGTGAAGTGAAGCGATTTGAACAGGCTACTTAGTACCTTTCATCACCTCTAATCGGACTGACAAGTGCCTGATGGGAAGTACTCCTCGATGCCATGCCTACAAACATCCATCATTAAAAATCGTGATGAATAGAATACTGGTAGTACGACAACAATTCCAGTTTATTTTCGGCGATTGCACTACGTGCACCTTTTAGTTACTGATAAACGTAAACAAATAATACAAATAACGAGAAAAAAAAAAACTGAGATGGATTTTTAAAAGCAAGATTTTTTTTTTATCAAAACAAATATGCTTTTGTATAAATAACTTAAATTTACGAACATGTCATTATTTTTACCGGAGAATTAATACAATTATACTTCTATTCTGCAGAAGGCCTAATTAATACCTCAACTTTTTTTATTTGGTCTTTGTAAATTTTCAATATCATAGCTGGCCTTCTCATATGTATAAATCCTCTAAAATGTATAAATTCAATACGTGATTTTTGTTGTGAAAGCGAAAAAGGTAGGTTATTAATCGAAATTTCATATCAAAACAAAATTTGCCATTTTAGTTTCCACTAGCTCACATGTGCTAATGTGTTATAGCGTTAAACTGTATTCATGTTTACATTAACCAAAAATATGTTAAACCTCAGTCTGTGTTTACGAACTGGCAAATCGTTTGTCATCCGATCTGTCATATTGTTCAAGAACTCTATCAGCAGGTTCTGTGTTCTTCTTACCGCGGTACTGTAGTATCCACAATCCAAAACAAGTAAACCGCATGACAACACTTTTAATGCTATTTTTTCTATATAGTTTAAGGTACACTATCTTATATTCAGGATATGTGGGATATGTGTATGCGCCAAGAACCGCAGTAATCAGTCTCTTAAAAGCAGACGATCAAGTGGAGTTAACGCAAGCGCAGTGGTTCCTAATAACCACACTGATTGCTACAATCTCTCGAATTAGACTCTGACAAGTGTAATAACTTCAACTTCAAGTAGACGGAAGAGGGCAGATTTATGTTATCAGGGGAGTTATTCGAACTGCTAGTCGCTATATGGGCTTGTCGAGTTGCCATTGCCCACATGGGACTCACAACTAGCGTGGTGGTTCACTTTTATAAGCACATTTCGCAGCTCCAAGTGTTCTATGGTGCACCGTACTTCAGTTCGCTGTAAATTTGATTTATGATTGAAGTAAACAGACCCTTCGCATAAAATAGCATCTCCCCTCTCTGATTCAGCAGTTAGTAATCTGTACGTATTAAAATCATACCTCAATAAAATAATTCAAAGTAAAAATTGTATTATTATTATTATTATTATTATTATTATTATTATTATTATTATTATTATTATTATTAGGCCTACATTACTGTACTATTGTTGTTTTATTATTATTATTATTATTATTATTACTATTGTTATTACCATTATTATTATAATATATACATATTATTAATAGAAATACAGTAAGACCAAGTTAAGAAAAATAGTTTCTCGTCCTAATATTTTGAAAAAAGGCACTTTTTTTTAACATTGAAAGCAAATAAAAGAAGAACTGATTCATACCATATGTATCCCCGACCACGAATTGATGTGAGATAGCCAGATTTTTGTACATTTCGTAAAATAAAGGAAATTTAAAAAAAAGTGAGGCAGAGAAAATGGATGCGCGAGAAGACGAGAAACTAGTTTTTTTTTTATTTGGCTTAATACTTATGGTAATATACTAATATTTATAATACTAATAATGATAATGATTAAATACTGATTGTGATAATCAAGGAATATTGATACAATCAAAATTTTGATCCAGCCAGGTGCTTAACAATAAGTTAAATATATATAAAGATAAACAATTCAACAAATATTTAGTGTTATATTACACGACAATAAACTTACAATATATAAAACAAAATGTAATAACATAGATAAAACAGTTTATATTAGGAATACCTGTAGAAAGCTGATTTAATTACGAGAAGGACATTGCAAACTTGCATATTGAATATAATAAAGGTTGGAGAAGAGGACTCCTCAGATTTATACAATGAAAAAAACAACCTTGGGTCATGTAGGCCTATAGTATTGTTTTTGACGATCCATTAAGAATCGACGTACAGGAATACTCATACTACACCTGTGAAGGTTTGGTTGGCTTTCTTGAGTACACTGAAAATGCTACTTCAACACTGATATGACTTCACCTCGACGATAGGATCAATTTGCACCACCATGGATGCTCCTTCCCAAAGCATAAATAGTCATATATTGGTGGCATATACCTGATAACTTTTTATTTGTTTTGATTTTTATCCTTTTCTTTTTTGTCTTTTGATTCTTAAACAAGAAGTGTTTTGGGTGGCAAGTATAATCTCTAATTGCTTCTGTACATCAGTTATCATTTTGAACCCTTCTCTACTCACATCCGATGGATAACGTCCACCAAATGCATTCAAAACATTGTTGAACTACATTTTTTTAAATTGAGGTACACTTTATTCATATAACCGCAAATAAAAAACTTTTTTTGAAGGGTTATGTTGATACGATTAAACATTATGTATCTATTCGAGCACTGTTCTTTTTGTTTATATATATATAAAAATAATACGGATAAAACACTATCTTGGGAATGGGGTGAAAGCGTTGAAAAAAAACCTTCATGTGATGTGATTACAGTACATGTGATTGTTATTTAGTTCATTGTTAACGGTCACACGAGACCAGACACCGGGATCTGGCAGAGACGGAGACAACTTTGATATCAGTCACACATGACCGTGCAATGAGTCTTCGTCTTCTTTGGATGGGATATTGGTATAAAGAAATGAAACTTCCGACTCTCACAGACGATGTCTCGGATCGTTTACTACAAGAGACAATTGACATAGGCTCTCGATAAGATAATATGAATTTTAAAATTATAACACTCTTTATTTGTCAAAAATATAACATAGATAGTATTAAACCTTATTTTCCTCGATTGATAAGCCTACACATTAGACGTTAAATTTGTGAAAGGAGAGAGAAAAAAAAATAAGCGGAGTCATAAAGATTATTTTATAATTATATTTCAACGTTATGAACAGAAGAGGGAAGTCATTGGTATGCAATTCCATACGTCACGAATTGAGGAACAAACCGCGTTAATAAATATTTTAAACTGTACAGTAATTTTTCACTTTGTTAGTCACGGAAACATACGTTTTAAGAACACATTTTATAAGAACACTGAGGCTGTATTGCTTTAAAAAATAAAAACAAAATATGGACAAGTCGAAGCTGAGGTGAAATGTTAAATGAGGCTTCTATAAACTTAGAAAAACAAACACACCCTATAATACAGTACGGTACAGTAATATAGGCCTACTGTCGCACAATAATAATTTTCTGTCTTTGAAAAGTGTGTAAAATAAGAACACTGTGTCTAGGCAAAAACTGGTTCATATAACAAATTTGTAGGTGATGACCGGACTGAAGCAGAACCAGTTGCTCTAAATCTTGGTAGGCCTATTACAAGAAACTTTTTGAGATAAAATTTTGTTGATCGTTTTAATTTGTATTTTTAATTTGGCTTATTAGATTGGCCTATATATATACTGTCTCTTATATATATATATATATATATATTTTTGTGTGTGTGTGTTTGTGTGTGTGTATGTATATTCAATGTTTATATATATATATTATATATAATACATATATATATATAAATATATAAAAATTTATTTTTATATTTATTTATAATTATTTGAATAAATTATTATATTATAAATTTATATTTATTTATTTATTATATATAAATTTTTTCTTACTCAATTTAATGACGCTCCAAAAGCCATCAAGGGCTTTTATCCTCACGATAACAATAGAATACGCAAAGCGGATACTCTTACTTATGTAATCCCATCCCACATATCCCACCCACCCCCAACCGTTATGCACAAATATAAACAGTTTTAAAGTTACTTTTTTGGTTCAGCGAGTCGTGGTCTATACGGGGAGAAGGGTAGCATGCTCTGACCGACAGGTAGAGCCCCAAATAAACTACCACCACTCCACTAGCCTTAGTGATTACCTAATTTTCTTAACCATCCACTTGATAAAACATGATCATTTGACAGTATAAACACATCAACAGATAAAATAATTAATGTGTTTACTTTTAAATATCCAAATAATTAAAAAGTACCGGTATGTCCGCCAATAAAAAAAATCGGGACAGCCTAGAATCAGTCAACATAGCTTGTCGTATGTTAAATACTTATTTTAGTTCATAGCTTTGGGGACTGGTCAACTTGAGCAGGAATTTCAATATCAATATATAATGACCTTAAGAGCGAAAGCAGTAAGGGAATCAGCAGGGGTTCAAACATCTGATTTGTGTTCTTTTTCAAGGACTATTACTTCTATCTCAAAGGCCTTTACAATATCACATAAGCCCAGTATTAAATTTAAATTATGATTATGTAATAAAAAAAAAACAAAAACATGCAATACCCAAATCAAATAATGTAATGTAAATGTAAATAGTATGTTGTAAATGTGATAATTGGTCTATAGGAGATTGATACAAATTCAATATTATTAATATTATTTCAATGATATTTCTTTTATTATTATCTTATTATTATTATTATTATTATTATTATTATTATTATTATTATTATTATTATTACTAGCATCATCACCTACATCGTAATAATAATCATCAAGATCATGATCATAATCATTATCATCATTACCATAATAAATATATTAATATAATTATCATTATCATCATTACTAACATTGAATTATTATTATTCTTTTATTATTATTATTATTATTGTTGTTGTTGTTCTTATACCATAGATTGAAATATAAACCTACAAAAATAGAGTAGTGGTAATTAAAATTTGAATATAAGTAAATAGCCACAGTTATGAAAATAATAAAATCCCATGTCAGAAGGATAAACCTTGTTAGCAGTTTTTATATGTTAATGATAACTCAGCAATAATTAGTTAATCCATCATCTCTAGAATATTATCTCGAACCTAATCCAGCAGATAATTTGTAATTATGGAATGAGAAAATATTTTGTTAAATAAATCGCAAGCGCATACAGCGCTGGTTATAGTCGAGCGTGCTTTCCTATACAGTATCTTTGATTCCTGACGTGACTCGATCTTCGGATGGATCCTTGGTATATAAACTTTTACTGGTAGCAATTTCTCATTGTGAATTCAGAACACTAAAGTAAAAGCGAGGGCATCCATAACGCAGTTGAATATTTTTTGTCTTTGTTATTTAAAACAGAAATGAGTATAGAATCATATGTAACAAAACAGTCCATGACTATGCAACGCAACTGTATAAATTGCGGGTAACTAAAATGTGTATATTGCGAACATGATTGTTTTCTTTGTTAATGATGTTTGTAATATTCCTCTAGCGTATTTAATCTGGAATAGTTATATATAATTAATTAAAACAAAACGCTGTACAATAACTTTTTTTTTTCAATCAAGCATGTTCAGCACACAGCCTTTTTTGTGTGTTATTTTATTCTTAGCAAATTGCCAGTCAATTAGCGCTGATATCAGTGATGTTCCTTAATGCTTTGTAGTAGTATGTAGTAGTAGTAGTAGTAGTAGTAGTAGTAGTAGTAGTAGTAGTAGTAGTAGTAGTAGTAGTAGTAGTAGTAGTAGTAGTAGTAGTAGTAGTAGTAGTAGTAGTAGTAGTAGTAGTAGTAGTAGTAGTAGTAGTAGTAGTAGTAGTAGTAGTAGTAGTAGTAGTAGTAGTAGTAGTAGTAGTAGTAGTAGTAGTAGTAGTAGTAGTAGTAGTAGTAGTAGTAGTAGTAGTAGTAGTAGTAGTAGTAGTAGTAGTAGTAGTAGTAGTAGTAGTAGTAGTAGTAGTACTAAAACTGTAGTGTGAGTAGGAATTGTAGGTCTACTGGCAGGCAATTTGGTAATATCATTCTGAAGATGCAATTGGGATAAGGTGCAACAGTAATATCAAAGTATACTTTATAATTGCAGTTTAGGATATCCGATGGGAATCAGGGGTATAGCATGGAGGAACAGATATGTGCATAGCATAATGTAAAAGTGTCAGAGTTCAAATTTC
This sequence comes from Anneissia japonica, assembly GCF_011630105.1. Classification (NCBI taxonomy): domain Eukaryota; kingdom Metazoa; phylum Echinodermata; class Crinoidea; order Comatulida; family Comatulidae; genus Anneissia; species Anneissia japonica. The sequence continues at coordinate 392,377 of NW_022720349.1, read as the reverse complement.
CCATTTTACAAGATAATCTCCAAGTGTCACTCAAACTTACAAACGTTATTTATGATCCGATACAATTGTATGACAGGCAAGATTTTTCCTGTTATAGGAAATTTTTCACCAATGTATTGTAGAGACATAAATCAAACAATGCCCCCGCATGTCCAATAGTTGCAATTAACTGTGTATATATCATATATGTTATTGATCATTAAAATTATTTATTTATTATTATGTTTCGAAGATAAAATATAAAACTAGTTAAGAATAACATGAGACTATAGAGGGCGTAAGCAGACATTATTGGAACGCAAGATCGCGTGGTTTTGTTTTCATAAGGAAATGTTACCCGTAGATTAGTCACAGATTTATGTGAATGAAAATTGTGTTCTTAAGCCCTAAGATAACAAACACAACACTGTTAATATATAATTTATTATTTATATTTGTTATCATTTCACACACTTTGAAGTAGAAAAAGTAACTGCTTGAGATTTGACGAAGAGTAGACCTAAGCTTTTCAAGTTACCTGATATAGAAATCAAAGGGAAAAAAAACCACTAAGTCAATTTTTTAAATTTATATATCTATCGTTACATAATTCCATATCATTAACATATTGCTATAAACATCTCCAACGTTTTACCAAGCCATTGCACAGTTGCATTACCATCAAATTTGAACTTGCATTTTGCACCGCGATACACATTTCAAAAGCCTCGACTACCGCCCGCCACTTTATTGAACCTTCAACAACACGGTTAATGGTCTGCTACTGGCCTTACTTGATCAGCCATCTCCTATTGACACACCGATGTGCCAATATCTTTACTACACTATAGTTGTATAAACTACCATTGCCCACTGCCATACTATATCAGTCATGCTACTATCGACTAAGTATTGTCATGATTATACTATTCCAATAGCATTATAGTACCAGGTAAAGGATTACTATTAAGTCTATTATCCGCTAGCAGAGCTGTACTACAGTACCGTACTTGGTACTTGGTTCGATTCCTCCCGAATCTTCAACTTGGGAACTTTACGAGGTTGCAGGATCTTCAGCACCACAACCATTATCACCATCCATTATCCGTCGGCATTCAATTTTGTATCATATTTATGCTGACGATGTTCAGCTGTACCTATCTTTTAACCCAAACACCCCTGGTGACTCTGCTTGCTGTTTATTCAGATTATCTAAATGCGTCACCGATTTACAATCCTGGTTGATCCATAATAAATTGAAATTTAACAGTGGTAAAACTGAATTCTTCATCGCTTCTTCAAATTATCACTATAAAATCCTTGAAAATCTTGTCTTCCATTTTGACGGTCACATTATTAGACACTCACCAACTATCAGAAATCTTGGGGTTGTTTTCGACCATGAAATAAATATGACTGCTCATATAACACACCTTTTTCGGTCCATAAATTGACAGATTCGTTGTTTGTCCCGCATCCGCAAATTTCTTGATTTTGAAACCTGTCATAATGTTGTTCGTGCCCTATTACTCTCCAGGCTTGACTACTGTAATTCACTACTCTATGGTATCAGTAAATATATCTAGATGTGTATAAGAGACAGCTTCTTAATAATCCCAACTCTATATTACCTGACTCTGGTTCATCATCTGAACTTGCTAACTCTTTTTGCAGAACTTTTGTCAACAAGGTTGCAGATATTAGGAAGGAAATTGATGACTCCACTCCACCTGAGCTTATTGATACGTTTCCTACTGCTGCACCTACCTGTTCTTTTACTGATTTCTTGCCTGTATCTGAGGCTGATCTACAATCAATTATTTTAAATTGTCCGTCGAAAACCTGTCCGTTGGATCCTTTTCCAACTTGGTTAACTAAGAATCACTTACCTTGCTTGCTGCCTGTTTTGTGTTCGATCGTTAACCTTTCGCTCTCCACTGGTACTTTCCCTACTGCACTCAAATCTGCTATTATAACACCTGTTATTAAAAAGGTCTCTC
>NW_022720349.1:375678-388885 GCF_011630105.1 Anneissia japonica | reverse complement strand
TAGATTTTTTTCGGGCTTTTGGTATGTTATTATTTGTATATTTCAGGAACGGATTCCGTAAAATATTTATGTTAAAATTAATTCTGTGTTCATTATAATTTTGTTTAAAGATTGACTGGTTCGACTATAAAGCTAAGTCAGTGTAAAACTGAAAAATACTCAGATTTTGGATTCATTTTCGAATAGTTAACCCTCGTTAACCCTAAAATGCCTTAGTTTATTATAATCCTTAATCATTTATTAATTAATATCTGTTAAAATTAGAATTGGCGAATTTTGGCCAATTTATGAAAATTGAAGTTGAAATATACTATACTTTTTTAGGTCATGTAAATGTTCCATTAAATTCGAAACTTTTCGTGGTGGAAAATATTAATATGTTTGATATTTTATGAGAGATAAATGTATCAGCTTCAAAATAGAAAAGATTGCGCAGCCATAGTGATTGACAGTATGTAGTGCGCATTGAGAAAAGAAGGTGCTCTCCATTTCGTCATGTTCGATTTTTTGGTCAACTGTGCCTGTTGAAAATTTGATGACGGGGAACACATGGGACTTCAAAGGCATCGCGCAAACGTTCTTTACGCGCTGCGGCAACTTTGATCTTGGTTCATTTGCATAGCGCTGCGTGCGCGTAGCTTTGCCGAGTAATCTCCTTCTCAATAATACCTCCATGTTTATACTAAGGCGCTTTTGATTGCACGACGACGGTAGGACGTAGAACGTGATGACGTCACTAAAAGTTTTCTGCGCATGCGAGAACGTTAAGTTCACCTCGTTGAGCAGATTCTGGAACGCAATTTGGCCAAATCTACGTATGCAGAGAACGTAAGACGCCAGGTAGGGCGGTCACGCATGAGTGATTCCATTCTAGCGTCGCGTCGTCGCACAAATCGAAAGCTCAGCTCCCTAGGGAAGAGCAAAGGATATATGTTATAGTTTACCGAAAAATTCTGGACAACCTTTGGGACCTGAAAAAAAGGTTGGGGGGGGGGAGCGGGTAATACTGGGGATTCGTTTCTAATCAGAGGGCTAGCATTTTGTTAAAATATTGAATAGGATGGTAAGTTGGTCTCGAATTGGAACTGTACTACTTATGCAAGTTAATCAATGTAAATAAGGATCAAGCCGAGATATGTGTAGCCAAACATGCAAACCGTCATATTGAACTGATACCTCCCGATTTTGTTTTACAGAATATACAGTTTCGGTATTAGGAAAAACCAGAAATGTCATACTGATACTGTACCCTCGACTGAAAAATGTGTATGTAGGCCTATCACCCTTTTATGACGTCATGATGATAAATGACTTCCGCTTATTCGGGGCTGTCAGCTGCTCCATTATAAGTACTCTATTTCACTCGAACTTTTGAACTTGGAAGACACTTCTCACACGGGATACTGCCGACCTCTCTGTCGTATTATTCTAGGTTGTGGGGAAACTAGGCAACAGTTTGCGTTGCAGTTTTTTTATGCGTTGCACTTAATGTTAATTTTCATTATATATAGCCATTAAATATATCTTTACTTATATTTTCTTTATATCCTTAATACGATGTTCATTGTCTATTTTCTTTTGATAATTGAAAACCGAAAACGCTTTGTATTGTTACGAAATTCCGAGAGATGATCATGGGAAGGGGTTATTATCATCCCACATGACGTATTCGATACCAGATCAACATCGTCATTTTCTGATTAGTAAAGCATTATGTAAAGTGACAATTTTTAATAAAGTTAAGGAGATTATTGTAATATGGCATAATCATAATTCACTTTAAAAAGATGTGGAATTAAACGCTCGTCCGTTTAGCTCACCAAGTTGTTGAAATAATTTTCTGTTTGGGGCCTGAACTTCAGAATCAGAATCACAGAGGGTTTCTAACATGGATGATTATTATTCATGATTTGATTAGACACGGATAACCATCAACGTCATTATCATAATACAGTTGCACCTATTCAGTATTATCATCACAAAAATCATCATCATCCTCATCATCATCATTGTCATCAACAATGTCGCCATCAACAACATCGTCAGTTATCATCATCATTATCATCATCAAAAACTTCACCATCACAACTCTGACCATCAACAATGGCCATTCTGTTGATCATCTTCTGTCAATTCGAGTTCATTAACGCGATACGTATTTCATCGTCGTAGTCACGTTTAGTTCTCGGTTAAAATAAATTACCTTTCTAAAGTTCTCACCGCGACTTTTTTCCTCGGACGTTCTAACTTTTTGACACGAGTCATTCATTCGCAATCCTTGTTGGGGTACACTTTTTGTTTTATAAAAGAATCAGTAAAATGTTGCCCAGGCTCACTGTTCTTTATTTATATATTTATTTTAATTTTAATTTTTATCTATCTATTTTTTTTTTTTTGCCGATTTCAGACTCAAAATGTTCTTACTTTGTTTTTAGGCCAATTAAAAATTTCCCCAAAATGGGTAGGTCGGTAGGAAATTTTTTTATTTTATTTTATTTTTTTAACCAAAAATTGTTTATGCCTTAAAAGTAGAAAATACACAAAAATACAACAAAGACCATTTTTAAATCTGTATTGAGGAGCAAAACGATCGTATAACACTGTCGCATCGCCTACCGTTGCAAGATAGGCCTATTTCAGCCTTTTTAGATCATTAAAAATATTTTTTGATGTAAAAAAAAAAATAAATAAATAAAATAAAATGCCGACCCTCAATTTCGAACATTTTGGGTCGGTCGGGCGTGGCCAACACAATATTTTTTTTTATTTGGCCTTATTTTACACACATTTCATTATCAAAATCATTATTGTATAGCAGTACATGATACTGCTCTGTTTGAGGTTGTTACATAGTTACACTTACAGCACATATAAAGAACAGATATGATTGGTTGGGGGTTTATTTTATTTTAAAAAAATGAAAACCTCATTTTACATCATACAGTATAGGCCTATCTTACAGTGTAAGACTATATTCCTAATATCGTTATCATCATAGGCCTACGCCTAACGGTTGGTCCAATCTATTAGACCAATGGAAGTTATTGTCATTAGCCTATACAAGATATCCCCTGATGGCATATGAATAACTGTATCTTTTATGTGATGATAAATCGAAAAATTATTGACAGAAAATTCCTGAAGAACTGAACATCGATGAAATAGTATCGAGTGTTAAATGTTCGATGTGGTACAGAAGAAACTCGGCCGAAAATCGATGGATTACTTACTGGACAAATACCGGAAATGAATGTAGGCCTACATCATAATCATGATAATAATATGAAAATTATAATTACCGTAAGTATGTTTTGTATTCATTTAGTGCGGTATATAACAATAACTATCCTAATGTTAATAAGCATGTACTCCGGTCACTGGACCTAATACCAGGCTATGGAGCATATTCACCCATTGACAGTGGCGTATCTAGGTGTATTGAGATGTGGGGTGGGGGTCCAGGGACGCGAAGAAGTGGGGATCGATGAAAGTGAGGGGGCGCTACTTCACAAAATCAGGTGATATGAGGTGATTATCTACTCGATCGTGATTTGTTTTGCTTTCAACATTTTCATTGGGGGACGTCTAGGGAAACGATTTTTTAGGGGTCGTGCACCCCCATCCCTCCTCAGATACGCCACTGCTCCTTAAAGGAGAATTCTATAATTTAACAGCTAGTACGGTAATGAACGCTTTGCCCGAACCTTCCAGGCATCCATTTGCATCCCTGGTGGAGCGAGACAGTTGCTTTTTCTATCGGGACAAATCAAACTAAGCGTGGGTTCGAACCCCAGAATTGCAACCGTGTTGTGTACAAATAATACACAATATTACAATTCAACAAATGAAGCTAAAGTATACAGTAATCGCTGCTAACAATTTTACTTATTACTTACCGGTATTCTACAATCATCAGTTGGACCTAACTTTCCAGATAACTACGATTGACGCTCTTTCTGTTGCCATTCTCCCTGCTTTAACCACACTGTTGTTTAATTGTTCTTCAATGCCTTTCTCTCATCGTTTCCTTGGCCATCCTCTTCCTCTCTTTCCATCGATTCTGCCTTAAAAAATGTTTTCTCAAATCCAAGTTTGAAAATTAACATAACTTTTTATTTTGGTGTTCAAAGCGTTCATTAGCCTGAAGAAAATGACCAAAGCAGTTGCTATAACCTTTGCCAGGTAAGCAACTTTGTTCAACAAAACAAATAAATTTCCTCCTATAAACCAGTAGCGGATTCAAGGTGGGAAGGGGGTGGGGTGTGGAGCCTGACCGGGCCCCAAACATTTTTCAAAATTATAAGAGAAAAGTTGGAAAAAAAAAAGAAATGTTATGCAAATTTAAGTTTGAGAGTCATTTCCGGCCATCTAGATGTGCACTAATCATAACTGTTCTAGACCCTCCACCTGTGAAAGTACCTCCTTGGTCCCCCATCTATTTCGAATTCCTGGATCCGCCACTGTAAATACGTAGGCCTATTTATAATTTAATTTTAGACCAAATAACGTTATTTTCTGACATAACCTAACCGCAACGTTCGATTCTCTGTGTTATTAACGTTCTGTGTTTGCTGGAACATTTTTTTTATAATAGTAATTTCACACATATACCTAGGTGTTACTAATTCTGTTTCACGACTTGTACAGACTAATTGATATTTTCTTTAGTGAGACTGATTAGTATTTAATTGATATACACATTTCATAAACCGCCATGTCAGCCCAGCTCCAAATTAGTTTGATGTTCATCTCACCATAAAGGTATCTTACTATCGGATCATTTTCAACAGTACTCTCATGTTTTTGTTCCCAAGGTTCTTCGCCTACTGAGACTAATAAGAACAAGCGATGATACGAAGGCCTAGCGTAATGTTAGAGATAAAGTCGGGTTAATTAAATGATAAGTCACACATTGGATACGCTACTATGCAAAGGACATGCTGGCATGTAGGCCTACATGTAGAGATTTTTTTTTTCTTATTTCACCGCGACTGCCCTCCGGCAGAAAGATGGTTTTGGTTGGGGGTGGTGGCTGATCCTTGAAGGCTAGACCCCTGGAATGGCCGTTGTAATGTAACACGTATTCAAACGAAACTTGAACCACGAGCTCGCCCCTTCGTGACTGAATGTATACGTGGCGTAAAGGAACGCGTAACGGAGACGTACGCTTTGATTAATGGAAGCCTCGACAGTTCCAATAAACTGTTTATAAACAGATAGAAAGTCAATCGTTTTGCTGCTCATGGTGGAATTCTGCTATGGTCCATCGCACCTAAAGTTAGGCCAGCTGGGCTATTCGTTGTGATATCAAAGTCTCACTGTTAATTGATCACGCTGATCATGTTTATAAAATTAGATCAGTAACTGAATTCCAAATCAGTGATACCCCGAAATCCTTGTACCAAAATTTGCAATCAGAATGTCACGCTAGACAGGAGTATGCAACTTACGAACGTTTACATGAGTAGTTTCTCTAAGAACTTATAAAGTATGTGTCATTTTGTAATCTGTATCTCACCTATAGTACTTGAACTTCTTAATTCTCAATAACGTTCTCCTCTCACCTTATGAGATATAGGCCTACTTGAACGATATAAATTAAATACCGGTAGGCCTATTTGAATTACGTAACTTTCAGATTTTACTACCGTTACTTCAAAATTAAAACGGAAAAAAAATGTATTTCCTGGCCAATTAAATTATGAATAATATAATATTGTTTTATTTATCTTTTGTATTATTTAGTTTATAGTCTTAAAATTAACGAACAGAAATAAACAACAACAACAACAACAACAAAAACCAGATAAAACAAAAAACTTAACGGTAAAACAAACCGATATAAAATAGTCAATTGTACTCATAGTAATAATAACTTAATTGTACATATTTCCGAAAGTAAAAAGAATATTTAATTACAGATACAACCAAATTATGAAATTCTCTCAATTTCATATTAAGACTACCCTTAAAGATATGACAGCATCAATCTTCAAAAACGTAATTTTAAATGTTATTCAATTACCAAACTTATTTAATTTTTTTTTTTTACAATTTAAACTGTCTACCTTTACTCCGTGTTTGTTGTAATTATTTGTTTTCATTAGTAAATGCTTGTATCATATGATTTTATATACCCTTTTTTATTTAACTGAACCACTTCGTAAATCAGTAGGTTTTTATTGCATTTCAGTACAGAGGAAGAATAAATAAAATAAATATATAAAAATGTAGGACTAAATACAAATATTAAACACATGTATCACAAAAAGATAAGAGATGATAATGATGGTGATAATGATGATGATGATATTGATGGGCCGATTATTTATTCACAGACAATACAATTATTAACATCCAATGACGATGACGATATAAAAATGAACACAGACGTTGCAATATTCGTTAAATTACACTTTTTAAGAAGAAGCTTGCCCAGACTCAGTGCTTTTAATTAATATTGTATAGCAGTTACTGTACCACATTATAGAGGATATTACAGCCACACCTTCTGTACGTAAAGACAAATAAAAACAAAAATCTGTTGGTTTTAATAAAAACTTCATTTGGCATTTTAACTGAGACTAATTTTTTTTTCAAATTTTGTTCTTATTTTTTAAGCAATTTCAGCCTCGTTGTTTGTTGCTGCATTTCAGTACAGAGGAAGAATAAATAAAATAAATATATAAAAATATAGGACTAAATACAAATATTAAGCACATGTATCACAAAAATATAAGAGATGATAATGATGGCGGTGATGATGATGATGATGATGATGATGATCCAATGACGATGACGATATAAAAATGAACACAGACGTTTAATATTCGTTAAATTACACTTTTTAAGAAGAAGTTTGCCCAGACTCGATGCTTTTAATTAATATTGTATAGCAGTTACTGTACCACATTATTATTTTTCAGCCTCGTTGTTCTTTAAAAAAAAATGCCTTTCCGTTTTTAAAAACCATGTAGGCCTATCCGAATCTACTGATGCTAAAACCGCAGGATTCATAGGCATAGGCCTATACATGAATTACTGTATGTTATAAATCATGTAGGCTAGTATGGGCAGATGATAGTTTCTTTTGAGACAATTTCCATGTGTTTCTTCAGTCAGTCCAATGGTACAAATGAATAGATGTCCTTTGATAAGAATTATTTAAGACCATAAAGTTATAATCTGTAATTATGCAGAATACCTCGGTACATGTTGGGGCAAATGACTAGGTTTGTGTGATCTTTAAACATGTTTTAGTATCGGCAAAGGTCAGTAATGTTTATCTTCAGGTGATTAATGATCGTCATGTTTTGACCCTGTCTTGAATGACATCAAGCAGTCGCACACAATTATATTTATTATCCATTCCACGTTTTCGAAGTTAATGGACTTATTCGACTGGTTCATTTCGTTGAGTACGAATTTTCGTTGAGTATTATTTTCATTCGACTGGTTCGTAAAATACTTCGTTGACAACGAAAATTAACGTAACCAGAATGCGTTAATCAGCGTTAAGTTATGCACGTGACAAAAAAAAATATTGCAAATTGGTCAGTTTAGCAAAAACATTTGTGTTAATATAATTTAGATTAAAATTTCAGAAAATAAAAATTATAATATTTACCCACATTGAAGTCAAAAAATAATTGTAGGCTAACAGAATTCAAAAACTGAATGAAAACATTTTTCTTTTTAACGAAAAACCCATACTGCCACAATCCGAAGCAGCCTTGATTACGCAGCGTGCTATAACTATGCAGCCATTTTGTTTTGTCGAGTACTGTATTTACCAGTTTTCTATTCGACTGGTCGTCTTCGTTAAGTAGGATTTTACCACTGCGCAGGTGGGCGTGGTTTAACGAAGAACGACCAGTCGAATACGGCCAGTGATTAACAAGCAATTATACAGCCCTGTCCAGACTATCGAAGTCTATTTGACAAAAATACTATTGTATGCCCATATATAGTATTGATGTGCCTATATATGGTCTTGAAGAACAATTGACAGTCTGGATAGGGCATAAGACCAGTGTCCTCTTCGCTTTGTGTCATTAACGTGCGGGGGCATCCAATGGTCTGTCTTACGGCGGTAGATATGGGGAGTTTATACGAGGGAGACGTTTATTCAAGGGAGGCGTTTGTGTGTGTGTGTATGTGTGTTTGTGGGTGTAAAATGGATCCTACGTACATATTCAAATAAACGCCCCTCAATTTTACTGTAAATGTAAAACTATAACATAATACCATCAAATGTGATTGCGTGATCATTAAGGCTTACAGTACCGTATTGATAATAACCACGTTATTATACTGGAGCAGAACATTAATAGACTATGTTGAGAATTATGTTGCTTCCATTAGATTTGTTTAGTCATTTCTTCGGGGCCTTTATTCGAGGAAAAATTAACGTCTCGGGCCGTTCATTTGAGGAAGGCCGTCTATTCCAAAATAGGGGTCTACTCCACTTAAAAACTGGATTCGAACCTGGTCTTCTGAGCAAGAAGCATATCTTCACCTTTCGGTTACTGGACGCCTGGACTCTCTCTTCTCTAATCTATTTCAGTTGTCAACTTTATGTAGGGCCTACATGTTAAAATTATATTAAAAATCTAAGCTAGTGATTGAAGGCCTCAGACGGAAGGAGTAGTTGGACGATCATCACGGTTGTGATTTATGTATGGAATCATTTCTGAAGGAACTTATTATAATCGAAGTTCCGAATATAACAGTGTCTTGTAAATTGTCAAGATCATGTTAAATGAAAGAGTAGCCTCAACTGCACTTCTAAACAGGACTTTATTCTTAATGCATGCATGAGTGATGGGCCTGGTCTAACGACGTGCCGCACCCGTGTCCAGTTGATCATAACATAGCCATCATCAGCCGCTCGCCGGTGGTCTTAATATATCGCTCTCTCATTAAACATACCAAGAGTGTCAAGCCATCTTCAATGCTACATCATCAACAACAAATTAATACCTCACCAAACAGAATCTACAAGCCGAATCAGATGGTCACCAATAGTATACTGGCATAGTAGTATGCGACTGTTGTGTGGTCCATCAAGAAACCAGCCACCGGACGAAAACGCTTTTTCCCGCCTCCCGTCCATCACCAACATAAAGTCCGGACCCATTTTGTTTGGGTCTACGGATGAAATAATGACTAAACAACGTTCTCAAATAGACTCATTTATCTTAGGCCCGGTGACAGTGATCATTTGTGGTGTAGTTTAAAGAGAGTTAGCTAAACTTCAATTAACGAGATAGGGAAGAAGATGACGTGGGCTGTGTAAGACCTTTGACATAGGAAGCTTCAAGTTTATACATTTATTAATCACGTAGGCCTACCGTTTCGAATGATAATGCACTTTGAGAGTGTACCATTATGGCGAGACCTTAAAAAGTCTTTGTAACATTATTATATTGAAAATATACCATGTATTTCGGTTCCCGGGTAGCATTATTGGTCTTCTTTCCAAATGCGAGCCACTGCGTCGCGTCAGTCCGGTTGTCCCATATTTTTATGGTACTGTAACAAGAAGCCATACAGACTAACGATGTGCTTACGGGCATTTGTTTAAATTCGTTAAATTATTTGACCAGGGTAGGCATAAATAACACTCTAAAGGTGAAGAAATGTGATTTAATGGCTAGCACATGGTCTAAGTGTTCCAAACAAAAATCGCCAGGCCTTTCTGTCTTCTTGATAATTTGCTTTACAATACATACAATTCTGGTTATACATACAATTAATATAAAATATCGAATAGCCCTATACAAAACTGATATCTACTAACGAAAGCACGACAAAAGTCTTCTGACAAAAAAATAGCAACATTGGTATTGAAGCAAACATTTTTAAACTAACATAATGTCGGCTCTAGCTTAAAGTCTGCATTTACCAACAACGAACATCAAGTAAAGCAAAATTATATACATTTGTCTTGATCACATATTCAACTTTTAAAATTTATTTATGTCAAAAACTTAAATGCAGTATAAAAACTTTTTTTAATCACAAAAAGACAATGAATAAGGAAAAACAAAGTTTAGAATAAGAGTTAATAATGGTTGAAACCATTAGATTAAACCACCAGAAAAAAAAAACACACCGGGACAACCCTTAATAACAAGTATCAATACAGATTGTAATCCGCACAACATAAATCGCTATTCAACTTCGGGCCATTAAACGAAAAAAAAAAAAAATTGACAAACCTCTTTCAGGGTCATGAGAAAGCAGACAAGGCCACACTATTGCAGTACACTTTTTTTTTTCATAGAACGCCGAGGCTGAAATTGCTTTAAAAATAAGAACAAAATAAAAACAAAATGAGACTGGAGTAATGTCAAATGAGGTTTTTATTTATTTGTTTTTAAACTAGAAAAACCAACAAATCAAAATAGTCATGCATACAGTAACGTTCTGTAACGTTAAAAAGAGTTGTTATATTGTAAATTGGTTTGGTCTTACCTGTACCTTATGTGCAGAGGTATGACTATGTAATACCCTCTATAATACAGTATAGTATAATAATGATTCTATCTTCGAAAAGTGTGCAAAATAAGAACAAAATAACAACATCTTGAGACTGAAACTGGCAAAAAAAAAAAAAAAAAGAACACTGAGTCTGTAAAAATTTGTTCTGGTTCTTATAAAAAATAAAAATGAATACATATTTCATCATTTGCCGTCTTAGATATTCTTTAATATTAAGACATTCTGCTTTTATACATACTTCAAAGGGTTTAAATTAGACTTTGATTTTGACGTGTGAATTACAAGTTACCGTCATGCCGGGATAATCGTCTATACTTAGCCCACTTCATCGCTTCCTCTTTCAGAAATATACAATCATTAAGGTCCCCACCTAAAAAAAAAAAACATCACAGCAAAATGGTATGGTACTTAATTAATTAGAAAAATATTTATATATATGGGAAGTCCTAGCAATTCAGTTACAAAACAAGCTACAGTAATTATAACATGGTATTAATTGATAAAATAGGCGCACCTATACAGTATGCTAAAATTAATAGGCCTACATTATTACATACCTTGATTAAGCAATGATTAAGCTAACTTTCTCTGTATGCCGTTAATGAAATAATGTTTATAGGACCTCGGTTGATCGTTTGAAGTATCTATAGTTAATAGGAGTTATTATTTTTGTAAACGAGACGCAATCTTTAAGCCCATTAAATGACAACGATGGCCGTCTACCTGGTCAAGATTATTATTGTGACGACTTAAAAAAATAACACCTAACTGTTTTGATTTTCCTGAGAAATTGTTAATGCCTGTACAATTTTTTTTTATATTAAAAATGTATCAAATTTATTTACAAAAACCAACAAATCAAGCTAGTCACATACAATAAAGTATTGATGTTTAAAATGTTATAGGCTTATTATAATACATGTAATATACCATCTATAGACGCCTAAATACAGTACAGTAATATAATGCTACAATTATCAATTTCTATATTGAAAAGTGTGTAAATTAATGGCAAATATATGAATATTGAGTCTGAAATTAGCCCAAAATTAAGAATACTGAGCCGCTTGCAAAATTTTACTAGGTCTTTTTTTTAAAAAGGAAATTTACAAAGGCTATAATTAATAAATTCATATGCATATGTAATATACCATCTATAAATACAGTACCGGTACAGTAAATATAAATAATGCTACCATAATAATTTTCTATATTTGAAAAGTGTGTAAAATAAGAACAAAATAAAAACATTGAGCCTGAAATTGGCCTAAAAATAAGAACACTGAGCCGGCCTCGTGCAAAATTTTACAAGTACTTATTTTTGAAAAGGTAATTTACAGAGGTTATAATTAATTAATTTAATTAATTAAATGATACTGTAGCTTATATTAACGGTAGGCCTATTTGGACAGGTAAAAATAATAACAAAACAAGTGACGACATTTTCGGGCTTTCTTCTTTTATCTGAAATACCCTGTAGTCTTAGGTTTGCAACAATGTTTCTACTGCTAGTAGCTGTGGTACATCACGATTAGTTGTATGCTAAATGCTTTCTCTTATGAAGACGGATTGCTAAGCGTCGATGCATTAAGTTGATTGAATTCGGCTGAGAATTGGGTAGACTATCGGTACCGTACCGTTTCAGAAGGCATCACGATCAATTCTAGGAATCGTATTACTAGGTCAATTCAATAAAGCTGAATAAAAGCAATTTGTTGCTACTCTATGATTATTAATTTACAATTACATGTGCTTCTATGCTCTCCATGGCCTCATTCGATGGCAATTCACAGTCCCGCGTGCCACGCAGAGCTCTCACGCGACTATGCCGACATGCTCTATCAAAATATGTCGGTACCAATCCTAACACATAACTGTTTTGGAACCAATAGTTCTAAAAGATATTAAAACGTTCCTGACCAGGTGAAACATAAGCCACCCTAGACATAAACCAGGCCTCCTCAGATGCATGCACTGGTGTCAAACGGTGCTCGTTCCCTCGGATTCATGTGCTTTTGACAGGCTAATGAAGCGCACGTTGCAACAGTTTCACAATCACTCATTCCCGCTTAATCTCCAACAGAGCCAATTTGAAAATCTATCGAATTGTCTCTACGCATTCATTAACTAGATACACGGAAGGGAGTGGAGTTGTTTTCATTGCATGAAAACGATGCGATTTAACAAAGACACATACAATGATAACTGAAATACTTAACTTTCGATTTGTACATCTGTAATTTGATGTAATATTTGACCATTGCTTCAAAAACAGCTGACGAGGCAGCGAATCGTCACGATGTCGGCTACTTAGAGCCCGTGATTGAATACTGAATTAATACGTGTTGGCACAACCATGTGTTTGTTGTTGTCATAACTTACACAAATTTGTTTTTAAAGTCATTGGATTATTGAATCAGCGAATTGATATCTGACGGGCCTTCGATGAAAGCAAATAATGTTAATCTTTTAAAGAAACAATGTATCAATTGAAGATGCCAGAAATGGTTTACCGAATGCTATTAACGAATTACCTCCTACTCACCCGAAAAGCCTATACTGTACCAACTAAATTCGTTTAATTATGGGACACTGAGCCAGGTCACCTATAGCGAGGGTGCGGGAACGCTGCTCCTCCAATTTTGACATCCAATATTGCTACAGTACTTCTTTGGTTGAATCACAGACCCTATATACACAC
>NW_022720349.1:356681-375391 GCF_011630105.1 Anneissia japonica | reverse complement strand
TACTGGGGGGGGGGGGGGGCCTCACCCTCTTCCTTTTTGAGACAAATTTTTACCCCCACCTCCTAAATTTGAACCCAGAATCCCGATTCATATTCCCATTCTTCTTACTAGTGGGCCTCCCCCGCCCCCACCACCTACACACACACTTTGAAAGTTCCGCCGGCCCTGGTAGAAACCAGGGCTGGCGAAGGGGCCTCCAAATACTGCCGGCAGTAGCATTCACAAGTAGCTTACACAAATTTACAGCCCATAAATCCGTGCTTGACGGTTCAATAAAGGAAGACACCCAAAGGTCAAAGCTAAGCATGTTAATCAATATAATTCCTGTCTCTTATACACATCTAGATGTGTATAAGAGACAGATATATATATATATAATTTATATAATATATAAAATTACAATATGAACCAATCAACAATTCCTTGTGGATGTTCACACATTTGCTTAAACCCGATGTTATACATTTCTCTAGGTCTCAATGTTATTTACATATACCATATATCTATATCCAGTATAGGAATACACCTATATAATAACATGTTTTCTTCTATAATTCCAAGCTTAGTTTCGATTTCATACGCATTTTCGTTGCGTAATTACGTGAAGGCCTACTCTATCGATGTTTTTCAGTGGTTTAACCTAACATACTATATTAGACATTCGATGTATCCCATAAACTATTGTGTTATTGCTCAACAGTTTCGAACCACTCAATTTGCATGATCGTTACATTGTAGATAGTTTAATTGTAGGTCATAAGCTTATTATTTTTCGAGATAAGCCTAGGCCTACGTCAATTTAGGCATAGGGCAGATACTACCGGTACGTTACCATTTACAGCAGGCATATAATTTGTTGGTTGAGTATTTTAAAAATATAATATTATTTGAATATTATATAAAACATAGGCCTAGGCCTATTAAACTGGATATTCGAGTGACAAGAGTTCACAGTCTATCCAGAATCGAATGATTTAATGAACATCTGCCGAAACCTCTGCGTCTAAGAACAGGATTATGATATCGCTTTGTCGTTCAATACCCTAAAATTACTGTGCTATATTCGGAAGGCAATTCAGAGATATTCAGCCTGTATCAATATATGACTACTATCATTATTACACGGTATCGCATGGAGATATAGCATCATGGAAATAGTGCCTATGCGGAGCTTATAACGTTTCCTCCTATCCGGAAGAACTACCGGTCTGCTCAAAATACAAAGACAATCATCATCTATCTATGTTCATATATGCCTCTCGTCAAAGGATTATTGATAATTCAACGACGGGTCTTTGATCTCTAATAGTTTTTTTGTTAAATGTAGGGTCATTTATGTAGTTCCAATGAAGTTTGACGGAAATATAAGCAATGCGCTCAATCAATTGAAGGTCGATCATTTTCGTTTTCTTCCTGGTTCAATTGCTGGTGGTACAGTTTTCGTCACACATTCGTTTTCATTTTTGTTTATTCAATTTTTACGATCATTAGTGAAGGTGGAGTATCCACTATTGAAAGAAACTTATAATTCCAGGGCCTTTGTTAAAAATAATTCACACAACAATTTGAAAACAGTACAAAACAACATAAGATAAATCTAGGCCTATGACTAAATATGGCGACATCCCAGCATTGCACAATGTGTGCCTTGATCCGAGTTTCCTCATCCCCTGTATCCACCCCTCCATCAAGGTCGCACCTATTCCATCTCTATACGTAACTCAATTCCTTCCCTTTTCTGACCGCACTCAATGATTTTATCATCCTTGTTGCCCTATAAAATAACAATTTCCAATCAACGTTCTATTGACCCAAGCAGTCTCTCTTTAAGATATAAAAAAATATACTCACCCTTCAAAATGGAACAATCTTATTACAGACTGAGCTATAGGCCTATGTTTTTCGATGAGTACGCAATGTAAATGAAATTGTGTTTTGTAATTTGAATTGGATAATAGCCCTCAATGGCCCACGTACGTAATAATAACATTATTTATAGTATTAAAAGATAATCGATGCGAGAAAGACAAAGGAGCCTAATAAGTTGGAAAGACGAAGACGGAATTCAGGGAGAATACGTATTGACCAGTAATATGCTTTACTGTTTGAAGCACGTCATTATAAAAAAAAAAACAACAGTTAGGAACATTGCACTATATGAATTTGAAACTTGAAGTGGCGGATCCAGGAATTCGAAATAGAGAGGGTCCATGGAGGGACTTTCACAGTAAGAGGGTCCAACCTGAGCCCAACCATGGTTGGAGCTGGGGCAAGAAAAATTATGATTATGTCACCTTTGATGGCCGGAAATGGCACTCACGGACTTATGTTATATATTTTTTTTCATATTTTTTAAAAAGTTAGGAGAGGGGCCCCACTCCCCTTAAATCCTCCATTGACTTGGATTCTGAACAAAGCAGATAAAAAGAGATTGGAAGCATTTTGAATTAGGTTGGTGTTGGCAGGAAGACAAACGAATACGTGTTAGAAACTGTTGAAAAAGAGAGACAACATTTAAAAATACTACACAAGAGACAGAAATCTCGGACCAAACATGTTCTAAGACAAAATAAATCACCTCTTTAAACTTTTATTGACACTCTCTTTTATGGGAAGCCACATGATGGAAGATAACGAACCGCCTTTCTTAATCATTTCAAAAGCTATGAAACTACCAAAACGAACAGCAGAATAAAACAGAGGAATGGAAATACAGTATATGTTCCTATTTGAGCCTGTTTATATATTTATCTATTTGCTTATATTGTGTTTATGGTGCTACGCAGCCAAATTAATATATATTGATATAGGGCCTATATATATGTATGTATGTATATAGGCATATATTATATATATATATATATATATATATATATATTATATATGCAAATTAGGTTCAGTAATAAAGATATAGGCTTAACTAAAATAATAATAATAATAACAATAATAATAACAATAACAATACTATAATAATAACAAATCTATTTTATAGCCAAAATGCTCAGATAAATCTTTGCACTGAGTCTCCGTTCTTTTGGCCTATATTGATGACGTCAGACCAGTCACTATTATTATTATACAATATAGTTTTCCGATGAAGTGTTACTGTTGGAGAAGGTACCAAGAGCTCTCAGCCCCGCATTGTGATGTTTTTAATCGTTACCAAATTATTGAATATTATATTGAACCCAATCACTTTGGTATTTCATTAAATTGACCTTTTAGTAAACTACACAAATGTAAGAAAGGACATTGTTGCTATATCTAATTAGTTTGATATCGGTTTCATCTTTGCCAGCGAGTGTTCTTCGATCGCCTTTCGCATGATTAACCCTGCTTAGACATCTTTTATGTAATAACTCAATTCTGTCGGTCTATCATTCCTTAAACTTGGTAATTGGGAATAAAACTCAGTACGGTGTAAACATTAGAAGCATTAACGGGCGCAGAAGGAGCAATGAGGGCGGACTTTATCTGGATTTTAAGGGAGTTGGATTTTAGGCAAGCGATTAAAATCAACATTTTTTTTCGAAGGCACAGTTAATTACAATCTTTACAGATACACAGTACATTTACTATTGTAAATGCTCAGTTGTCATTATTTGAAATATGTAATTGGTTTTTTCTAAAGAAGTATATTAGTTTTGCGTTGTTATTTTAGGACAGATATGAGAATCAAAAGCGATAAAAACAACATAATCGAAGCGCAACAATAACAACACACGTATGATAACAAAAGTTTCGAACAAGACACGTAATACCAACGAATATGAGCATTCAAGATTATCATTTTTATCAATGAACAAGAAAAGGAAATATTACAAAGGCCTATATCATTTTGATAAGCCTATCTTATACGCCAATTTGTTTGATATCATACGGCAATATAATCCTACAAGATTCTTATTTATAAAATAATGAACTATGTTAAATTGTTAAATGCTGGTACGCTCCATGCGTACCAGCATTTTCCCCCTAATATTTCAGACATGCTGATGCGAGAGGTATATAGGCTCCCATAAGCCTTTGTGCGATACTGTACTAAAGATATTCTGTGTTTGTTTAATTATATTGTTTGAGTTCGACAGTTGAAAGTTATACAATATAGGAAAATTGTTACCGGTAGCATGTTTTTTGGTTTCTATTTTTTTTTTTTTTTTTTTTTTTGGTATTATTGTGCAACTTGAATTTTAACCTATTGGCCTATTTGTTGTATTTGTATTATTTTAATCGTGCAACTTGATTTTTTTTTATACAGTCGTAGGCCTATTTATGTTATTTTAATCGTGCAACATGAATGTTTTGCAACAATATTTGTTGTAGGTCATTTATCTTGATTCTTGTATCATTTAGGCTTACTATTTATTTACGAAAAAAATTAAAATATACGGTAATGTTGATATAATGATGATTTCTGTCTCTTATACACACATATATATATATATATATATATATATATATATATATATATATATATAATTCATTCAAGTTTCAATGTGTGTACATTATACATGCCTATTACGAATTACCAGAAGCTGCAATGTATGCCTACTGTATATCGATTGTACCGTTTCTCGCGTTATCACGAATGTTTAATATCATTTGCCTAACAGTGTTTACTTTTGAAATTAATTAGATATGGTATTTTTGTAGTGTATTTTTGAATAATAATAATAATCCTAATATCTTATGGGTAATTCTAAAAAAGTGCTATTAAAAAAAACCTCATAATTTGAGTTTGTAAACAGCGCCCGCTGTGAATTACACTACGGTTGTTGTAGGTGATAAAAATACAAATCAGTGGCAAAAGAAAAAAAATCAAATTCATTTTATTCAGTCTGTTATACATAAATATAACAGAAGTGTGCTTTGAAGCTAAGCGATCAAACATAAATAGTTAAAAACAGACTAGGTACGTAGGCCATAATCTAATACAATAGAGCCCCTATTAAGGGACACATTCGGGACCTAAAAAGTTTTTCTATAATTCGCAATACATATATAATATATTTATGATATAAAATTAACATAAATGTAGTTAGATCAACAAAATTGTATATTTTGTTTCACGATTCATTGCTATTATTAATGACCAAAATATTTCTTTTAAACAGTAT
This sequence comes from Anneissia japonica, assembly GCF_011630105.1. Taxonomy (NCBI): domain Eukaryota; kingdom Metazoa; phylum Echinodermata; class Crinoidea; order Comatulida; family Comatulidae; genus Anneissia; species Anneissia japonica. The sequence continues at coordinate 370,274 of NW_022720349.1, read as the reverse complement.
AATATGAAATAATAAATAAATATAAAAATAAATATTAAAGACTTTAAACTGGGGTGCAGGTTTCACGTAACGTATGAATTTGAATCTATGAAATATACAGGGAAAATTAGACGTTTGTGTTTAAGAATCAAAATTGACAAGATTGGCTTATACGAAGTAGGCCTAACACGTGCAGTAGCCCCACACTAAAATAATATGGTTTAAATGTTTCGTTTGATACAGTACAATAGCTCAAAAGTATATTATTTTGAGTCTATTGTAGTTGTTGTGATGGAATACAAAAATGTGTCTAGTAGGGGTCGAATATTTGTTGATTTTACCATTTGGCACACTCCCCGTCTCCCAGTTCCCTTAATAGGACAGTGCCTTTAATAGGGGTTCCCAGTTGTGTTGAAAGAGAGTGAACGCCGCAAGTGAAACAAGCTGAATTAAACAAACCCCTCAATAGAGGGAGTTATTTTAGTTATGGATGATGTCTATGGTGCCTAGCATTTAATTAGGCCTACAGTGAAATTAAAACCCTGGGGCACTATTCATTTGTTTGGTTTTTAGGGTGGGTTACAATTAGAGCGTGGTTACGATTATTAAGCATAAATTAGGTGGAAAAAATAATCCACACATGCTTCTTGGTTTGAAACCTCACACAAATTGTAAAAACGGTGGTTGATATTTTTTTTACAATTATAATTATTTAAAGCAATCGCATGGGTTAGGGATATACAGTTTTACATAGGCATCGTTATTACTGTATGTTTATAATAGACAAAATTGTAATTTCGTAATTATAAAAAGCACATTGTACAGAAGGGGGTGGAACTTAAAAAAAAGTACATCAACACTAAACTATGCAAACTTTAAACGACGAAGGCCTGCAAATTAATTAAGACGAAACTCTACCGTACCATAGTACCAATAATACCATTAGTAACCTCAATGGGTATTGTTATAGCAGTGGATCATTATTATAGGATAATTGTTTAAGGTGGGTTACATCATAGGTCACCAATAGAGTACACTTTTTTAATATAAGACCACATTTTATAAGAGCAACAAGGCTGAAATTAAACCAAAAAAAAATAAATTGAGGGTGAGAAAAATTTCAAATACGGATTTTATTTATTTTTTTTTAATATAGAAGCCAATAAATCTTATCTGTACCTTATGTGCAGCAGGTGTGACTATGTAATAACCTCTGTAATACGGTACAATAATATAGGCCTACTGCTGTACAATAATACTTTTCTATATTTAAAAAGTGTGTAAATGAGAAAATTTGTCTGAAATCTTCAAAAAAATAAAAACACTGAGCATATGCAAAATTGTACTGATACTTATAAAAAAAAAAAGACGTGTATGGTTTCTATTAGACGTTTTACAGTATATGATAAAATATTAAACTGCATATACAAAGATGAAGATGATAATGAAGGTGATGTTAATTATAAAGTTGATGATGATATGAACAATAGTTATAATAAATATGTTACTACTGTAACGAATAATACTGTACTACTATAATATAAATACTAGTATTGATAATAATCATGATAATAAAGATAACAATAATATTATTAATAATAATAATAATCACAATAATGATAACGTTATTATTAATAACAATAATAGTATTATTAATACTAATAATAAAACTTTTTTGGGTTTTTTATTGGGGGGGGGGAGGGGTGTGAATTCATAATCATCATTAAAGTCATTTCATAATGATCATATTAAACATGAATTGTCCATTTTGCGGTACGGTATCTAATTTGCCAACATTTAGTGTTTACTTTGTTTGAACGTCTTGAAATTATGTTATTGTGTGTATAATATGCCTATAATTGGTAGTACTGGCTTGACATTTCTATTTCTTAGTAATTACCAATATGCAAGTGCAAACAAATCTCCAAAGACTAACAACATGTTACGAAATAAAGGCTGGGAACTTGATGTTGAGTGAAATATTTGTTATTTTACAAGTATATATGCTCTTATGTCATCAACATTAAGGAACCAATTGGTATGAGTGACAGACCTTGAGAAGAATCTGAAAACCAATAGTGAAAGGTTAGCTCTGCCGATCTCACTAAACCAAGACTAGGTAGTACGGAAATTGTTTAGCACGCGAAATGGTCCTCTGCGTTTGTTAACAACAGAACTAGACAATCTTTCTTTCATGATTGCCTAATGGAATCACAAGGTAGTTTTCTAATTAATTGTGTTTGAGGTAAACTTCTTTTACACTCAAGAACTTGGCTCTAGTTGCTTGCGGTTGACGAGTCAATCACAATACGTCTGCCGCGTTACACTTTTATTTAACCGTAAAATGCGATTCCGTCGGCTTCGGTGATTTGGCTGAAAGAGTACAGCGCCATCTATGTCTACAAGAAAGTACTTTTTGGAGTCAAGGAGACAATCTAAGGATTTTTTGTCTAACATTATAGTACTTACTGTATGCACTTTTGAAAATGCAAATTCCGGGTAATACTGAGGAGAGAAATATGGTTTACTTATTTAATTCGTAATATTGGCAATACATAAACCAATATTGCCAGGAACCGGAGGAAATGAACGTTTTGAAAAAAAAATTCATAATACACAAGATTGGTGTTCGGAGAAAAACTCTGGAACTGTTAATGACATGCAGATTTTTGAATATTAAAAAACTGGGGCTTAACCACCCTCTTCTACCTTTTTCCTTTAGTTTCTAAATCAGGGGAAGATCCAGTAGTGGGGGGCACGGGGCACGTGTTCCACCCCCACCCCGTTTTACCACTAAATTTAAACATTTTAAATGCAAATCAATGTTATGTGCTACTCACTTACCAGTTTGAGACTGTTGTGCTCTCCTGTTTGAAAAATTCTGGATCCGCCCCTGTAAATGTTCAAAAATATGTATATCATTAACCGTTCCCGAAGCTTTCGTCAAACACCATTTTTGTGTCTTTGAAAAATCAGTTGTCACTCTAAAATTATTTTTTTTTCTCCTTACAAAATGCAGCGGGCAATGGATATGGTAGGTCTATAGACCTACCATAAAAATCGATGTGACTATGTATTCAAATATATGGTGTATTACAAGCATTGTGAATTCATGAGTTGTATGCCAATAATTGTATAATTTTTGTTTTTAGTACGCTAATTTATTTTGCATGTAGCGTACTTGTTTTTTTTTTTTTTCATTTTCATGTAAGTAACGACATTGATTATTTTCATTTCCAACAGCAAGTAATTCACCAATTACAGGATAGAACAAAGTCTTATAAATTAAGTCTCATTACGAGGCTTAGGGAGTGGAGTTGCCTTTAGTTTTGAGAAATACTCCTGTTGTCACAGGGATTGAACGCAGGACCATGGCAAGGCAAACATCTTACCACTAAGCTACACAAACCTCACTCCTTATATTACTGTTAGATTTGATTGGATTTTTTCGGTGTAAACACCAATGATAGCCCACGAAAGTCTAGAAGAAAACTTATTTTCAGTGGGGTCCTTCTGGTGGTGATTGGGCAGTACACCGGGAGACAGTCCCCCACTCTTTTCCGAAGAGTGTACTGCGTTCTTTAGCGTGCACATGGGCCATAAATGCACATGGGACCAACGACTTAAACGTCTCATCCGAAAAACGGTGCGCTGTAACTTGTATTTCAGCCCTCTAGCTGAAACGCAAGGAGAGGCAGCATGGGAATTGAGCCGGGGACCTAGAGATCTTCACGGTTCAGCGCACACACACAGTGGCTACCACCAGATTAGCCGACTGACCCGACTGTTAAAAAAGAAAATGTCATATAATAATATATTAATGTAATTGAACACATACGGTACATAAAACTATTTCATTAGTACACGGGTTACTATCTGTTTAAACTTTATATCTACAAAACTTATCTATAACAACAAAAGAAATAAAACAAGAATGCTGTCATCGACTTTGAAATTCGTGTTAAATACAGGCCTAACAAGTAGTGCTACATTTGTTAAGCGTTTAAGTACAACAAATCGAAAAAAGCACTATCCAAAATGTATAATCTTTGTGCAGAAATCAATAAAAAATGATATATTTATATGCATATTTGAAAAATCTGTTAAAAGTACTGCGATTACAATACTGTACTTCCATAAACAGATATTGCTATTTCTATCAACCTTATTATATAAAAATTTTTTTAAAGAAAAAAAAAACACTTAAAAAAAACCTATAGCCTGTTTTTACAATACTGTATAAATAATTCTATATAAAATCCTTTAAACATCGTTATCGGTTCTATATAATATAACCAACAATTTCTTTATGCTGCAGTTGTAGTACTTGTGTTTGAATACCATTGTAACGTCTTAATAGAATATGGTTTTTCGTTATTCAGTTTCAAATTTACCATGTAAACAATTTTTTTTTTGTCATGACACACAATAACACGGGATGTTGTTGTGACGTGTGTTTTTATGATTCTAATATCACAATACATTTCTTGACCCGCCCTACTTGTCTCAAATGTTAACAGTTTTGGCATATAGATGGTATAGATTGATCGACCGAATACTAATCTCAGCAAAATATTCGTACACTATTCATATTATTATTAGCCCTATCGTGATGAATCCCGTTTATATACAGTACTCATTGATCTCGTTTATATAGGCCTACTCATTTGTGCATCCCCCAAACCAATCCTAAACGCGCAGATAGACCTACATTTAACCACATAGTCACAAACAAAAGCGTATCAAGACTAGCATATAGTTAACATCCTAGAGATGGAACTATGGGCTCATCAAGTATAGGAACTAGTGCTGAGTGCTAACACAAACAAATTGCCGACGAAATGTCCAACAAATCTGACAGTGGGCTCCGACAGCCTCCCAAGGCCTCAGTCTGGGTTCCGGAATAACATTTCTGGTGAATGTCATATCAGATTTTATTAGGCCTTATTTAGACCAAAGTATTATTAGTGATTAGCAATCACAATGTCTTTGACTATGTCTTCCTCTTGGCGTTGGACGACGAAGGGTCCATGTCAGAGGAGGGAGGGGGATTTTTATATACCCCAATCCCGCTGGCGCAGCCAAATAGATTTGATATGAATCCATCTTTAACGATTCCATAATACACGAAGTCAAATCACGTGATAGTAACCCAGTTTACCATGGCGAAACTCCTCCACTTGTATACTGTAGTGGATAATAAGTTAAAGTTACAACATGTGATTTATCATTATTCATTGCGTATTATGCAATACCTTTAGAGAAAACGTGTCATCATGACATACATACCAGGCATGTGGAAAACCTGAAGGAAAAGACGCAGATAATTGAAATGAATTGAAATGCAATAGAGAAGGAACGTAACAAAGACTGGAAAAATTGCCTCTACCCAGACTCGAACTCGGGACCTTTCGCATACATGGCGAAAGTCAACCACTTGACCACGAAAACTTCGGCGAATCTAAGCACCAGTATATACCGAATCTCTTGGTCTAATGAATATGACACTCGCCCTGATAGCGAGAGGTTGCAGGTTCGAATCCCATCAGAGACACTTTATTCATACAACTGATATAAAAAGGGAAGTTTTCATTGATGAGCTATGATACGATTATTACATGTTTTAATTCGAGCACTACTAAAATTATTTATCTTATATATGTATATTATATATATATATATGTATATATATACNNNATATATATATAAAGTAACCTGCATTTAATTTGGTAAATTGCCACAATAATTGTTTCCTGAAAATGTTGGTTGGAGCAATTAACCTCCTTCTTTGTTTTTACTCCAAACTAATTAAGTTTACCCTGCAAGTGATGAATCAAGCGATAACTATGAAGAATGCTTTTAACAGGCATATTACTTTTTTTTTTAACTTGAGTTCAAAAGTGACGATTATCTATGCTGATTATTGCGTGATCTGTTGCTACAATAATTCAAAGCACCGGAGCAAGCAATGGGCCTGTTCTCTTTTTTTTTTTCATTTTTTGCGTGACATAAAAAATAATATAAAGTTTTACAACCGTCACGGTATAAGGGGCGCAATTCATGCGGATTAATACCGGGGAAGTCATTAGCATTGACATTCAGAGATAAGAGAGTATAGGTGAAACCGGATAGGTTGTGCTGTATTTCCGGGTTTGGCGCCAACACGCAAGTGCATTGTTTGGCGGTCTGCAGCTGTCTGTCGTATTCTGTTGTTTTCCTTGTGGTGAATCTTCCAGGCTGTGATTGATGCCATGTGGTTAGTTCAGGAAACATTAAGAGGCAATTTGTAACAGGAATAATAAAAGTTCAGTTTTAGGGTCGCTCCTTTTATTAGGCCTAATACGCAGACAAATACGTGGGAGTGACACGGTGCGTTATTGTTAAATTTTTAAGCAAAACAGTACAGTTGTACGAACCGGAAAAAAATTGATATGGTAATTAAAATGACCAGGGAGTCTAAATAACAACTCCCTGAAATGACTAAGACCGGGTAGATAATTCGTGTTGAATTGGGTAGAGAAGATAGCACACAATATGTATGTGTCCGTCGAAGTACAGTGGCGTATTTCGAAGGCTTGAAATGGGGGTCATGATCGGGGCGCGAAGGTGAAGGGGGGGGGGGGTGTCGATGATTAGTTGAGGGGCGCTAATTCGCAAAATAAAGGTGATTTTAGGTGATTTTTAACTACTTTTACTGAACGAATTACATGATAAAACATATCTTCAAATACTGATGCCAAATAGATTATACTTGGAACCAATTTTTTTTTTTTTTTTGTTTATTTTTACCAGCAACTTTTTATTTTGAAAAGACATCATTTAAACAGCCGTCTGATGTTAATTGTATTGCGTAGGCCTAAAATGCAGTAAGGGACTGCTGTAGCCTAATGTGCGTAAAAAAAACCAACTTTAGGAAATTCTCTACCGTTGAGGGCGGCTCAGCACTTTCAACTGGATTTTATCTTTACAAATTTGGTTTAATTAAAGACCATGTTAAATAGGTAAAGATAGCAAATCGGTCGCAATAACGTTTTTATATTTACTTTGATACAATCGTAGAATTATTAAAACGCTCAATTTGTTATCACAATCTTTGAATAAGTAAAGCACTAAAATTGTTATGAATAAAAATATTTGAGGCGTGAATAAACTTCTTAATGATAACATATCAAATCGACTAAGTATTTCTATTATTTTTATAATTGATGTTGTATTGGAACTTATATAAGCACTTAAACATTTATGGGCCTATAAGCGCAACAAGCTATGTTTAATAGCACAAACGTCAACATAACACAAACATACTTGCATATCAAAACGCCGGTAAAACTATAAAGCACAAACCGTAGCTTATAATATACAAGCTAGAATATATTTATTATAGGTAGGCCCAGGGGCGTACGGTGAAAATCTAAGGGGGGGCCGAAACGAAAGCGCAGGGGGCAAGCTCGGAGCAATTTAGCGAAGCTTTCAGAATTCGCGGGGTGCGTTATTTGTGAGTGAAGCGAGCATATTTAAAGGGCACTTTCTTTAAAAGGGGCGGGGGGGGGGTCGACCGCACCCATCGACCACGGTACGCCCCTGAGGCCTATGCCTTAATATTGTAACAAGATTGTTACACAAATATATTAGCACAGTTTAAGTTTGGAATAATTTGTTTAAATACTTATTAACGATCTCCCTTGTACCGTGCGTCATAGTACTAATACAGACCTACACACCGACTTCAGCACTTTCATAGTGGATTTGCGCGCTATATAACTCATTTATATCATTATTATTATTATTATTATTATTATTATTATTATTATTATTATTATTATTATTATTATTATTATTATTAATATTATTATTATAAGCCCAGTTTAAGCTTGGAAATAATTTATTTACATACTTGTTAATGATCTTCCTTGTACCGTGCGCCATAGTATTATAGACCTACGCCGATTATTCTTCATCAGTGTACATATATGTACACTGATACTTTACACGGGATAGTTTTAATTAACGATTAGTGTCGTAGCATTTAATGTTATCAAAAACATATCTGAATGGTAAATGTAAATGCAGCCTACAATTAATCACAATCACAACACAAGTTCGCAAACAGCTCGTTTATTTGCTCTTCCTCTCCCCAAAACTGAAACTTTCAAGCGTAGGCCTACAGTAGATTTTACTTAAATGCTCTAATCTTTTTAAACAAACTCCAGACAATAATTCGTTATTTTTGATCAATCTAGTATTTAACATTGTTTTTTCAAGTTATATTTAAGATAAATACTTGTATTTATGTTTCTGTTCTACTTTACCCTTTAACTTTTGTATTGTGTCAATGAAATATATATATATTCAATTTATTTTTTAATGTTTTGTTTCCTTTTCCTTCTCGTTTTTTCTTCTCTTTTTACTTTCTTCTTTTTTGTGTGTTTTTTTTTTTTTGGCTTTACATTCTTTCAATAACGATGTTACTTCAGAAACCTTTGACTTAATGTGACTTTCTACCACATTATCTTTATCTTTAAATACTGCCGCATTTACTCTTAAACCTGTTATACGGTATGTTAATGGTTTTAATTCTTTATGTTTTTTTAATTATGTGTATGGTTTGGTTTTTTTAAACAAAATTGTAGAGGACCCCAATGGTCAGCTTTGATTGATGGGCTACCCTTTTGAAATAGGCCTATGAACATTTGATTTTAGCTATATTTGTATGTAATTACAAAATGTGGGCTTACATAAATAGAATTTTAATCTAGTATAAATTCAGGGTACAAATCTCCAAGTTCAATAATAGTTAATAATTTGTATGCTGTCTCTTATACACATCTAGATGTGTATAAGAGACAGCTGCTCCCTAATGTTAACAGTGCCTTCAAATTTAGAAAGAAAATCGCAATGCACTGTGAGCAAAGTAATGCTGTCCACACTAGCCCTTATATGCGACAAAATGTGTGTTATGCGCCCAAATATGGGCACGATGATGTCGAATTACACCAAAATATGTGAATATAATGTTTATTTTTTTGCATAAATTTGATAGTGTGGACAGAGCGTTACGGTCTTCGAAAATTATCAAATTTGTTAATATAATAATGTTAATCAACTGAAATTAGGAAGGTTAATTTATTTTCAAAATTGATAAATATATAAAGTATATAAACTCAATTCATGGATAGGCTTACAATTTAGGCCAACGATTTACCAGTTCAAAAATAGCAATATACCCAGCTGTCAATCAATCAATCAGTCACAGAACAATAGACATCCACATTATATTTTGAAAAGTGTATTACAAGGAAGTTGTTCTGGCATTATGGATATGTCTGTAAAATGCTGACCTCATAGACGTCATGCATTCTTTTCGGAAGGATTTCCACTTCAAGACTCCTTCTTTCTAACTAAAATCTATGAAGTACATCGAACTCATAAAGCTTAATTCATAGTCCAGTTATTATAACGTAAAATCTCGGTTAAACATGCTGCATCGCTACCGGTTTACTATTATGCATTGACATAACAGGCCTACTTTTTTTTACAATCGATATTTTCAAAACTCAACTCTAAAACGTCTTGCGGTAATGCTGTAAATATATATAAATACATTTTTAAACGTTAAAAAAGAGGAATCTGCTAGTGCAAAAAAGAAAAAAAAAAGAAGAAAGAAAGAAATAGGTGCCCTAACCGGGAATTAAACCCGGGACCTTCTACTTTCTATGTAGACGCCTCAACCAGCTATGCCATTGAAGCACCTAATTCTTTCTCACTCATGTTTGTATATACATTTATATATATATATATATATATAGGCCTTTATATACATGTAATACATTTATATATACATATATATGTATATACGTATATATGTATATGTGTGTATATATCTATATCTATATATATGCATATATATGTATATATATGCATATATATATATATATGCATATATATATATACGGATGTATGTATATAAATATAGGCCTATATATCCGTATATATATGTATATAAATGTATATATATATATATATATGTATATATGTATATATATAAAAAAAATAAACTTGAATACTTAACTCCACGTCAATGCCAAGTTGTTTTGTCTTCTGGTTTTTCATGTAATTTTATTCTTTTTAACTAAAACTGTTGCAAAGAAAAAAAACAAATTTCCTATTTTAAAATTGGAAAATAACGTTTTCTTGAATCTTGAATAAGACTCGAATTATGGCTGTAGTGGCAATAGCAAATGTAAGAAAAATAACTTTCACAATAACACAAGAAAAAACATAGATAGATGGGAATAGATGAGTTTTAAACCTCACTTAAAACATGGAGCTATAAAATACGGTAATGGAGATTCCCGTATTGAGTTTTAAGCAGCAACCATAAAAGGGGATTGGGCTTGCAAAATTGAATGGAGAAAGGGTAGAGGAGCTAGTAGGGGATGTAAGTGAACGAGGACAGGATTGAGAATGTAACTGAATAGAATCCGAAATATGAAAGGGAATAGAGAATGATTTTAGAATAGCTTTGGAAGGTGTACATTATGATCTACAGTTAGGCCCAAAAAAATTATTTGTTTGCCCTCCTCCACCCGCCCCGAGCTCACTGAAAAAAATAGGGGCGGAAGAAAAAAACAAAAAACAAAACTTAAAAAAAGTTTTATTTTTAGCTTTTTTCTTTACAAATTAAATGTGAGTGAACTTATCTTTACTTTTTGCCAGATGCCCTACAAATTAGTCTAAGGTTGTTATCTGATGTAAGATATTGCCATTCTAGGTATTTGTGGGTTATTTTTATTCCATCAATGAATATTTAAAAAATATATATATATTTTATATAAATTTAAAAAAAAACTTTTTCCACACGCCACTATTTATCATTTTAAAAAAAAGAATGGCAAACAAACAATTTATTTTATTTGGCCTTATTGTTCAGACGGCCTTGAAGTAAAGTTACGACAAACGTGACATTTACGTGCGCGTCACTTACGACGAGTGTCCACATAATGTAATGTTTTTTTTTACTTAAGCCATTACCGTTATCTAAGCCTAATTAGCGACACAAACAGTGCGCCATGATATGCCTACTCAGCGTATTCACGTTGTTGTATGACCTACATGTTTGTCATGGTTACCAACCATCTCGCATCGTGCGGGACGGTCCCGCATTTCAAAGTGATTTTGGATGAAACACACATTTTGCAGAAACACATGCGTGATCATAAATTTGTCACGCATTTAGCACAAGTCTGTGCGTGATAACGAATTTAGGAGAAAATGTATTTAAAATTAGAAGAAATTGGTTTCATTATGAAGAAGGTCATGCAGTAGCTCGAGTCAATAGAGAGCTTTGGTAATCTCGTTCGAGAATCAATTCAGTAGGGAAAATTTCTCTTTCCCCACCAAATCAACCAATCCAGTCGCGTGCGGTCTTGCGCGTTCATTATTGTCACACAACCAACCGTTGATGTGATCTGACTGGAACCGGCTCACACCGGGGTTCCGCCCCTAGAAACCCGGGGTCTTGGCGCCCCCCCCCCCCACTTAACTGGTGTAGTCACGCATTTCAAATCTCTCAGTTTGTTAACTATTTATGTATATACCTTCCGTTTTCCGTTTACTGTACTTAGAATTAGATGATACACATAATTGACAGAGCTAATAATAGGCCCGCTATTTAAAATAACCTCGTAAAACAATACGAAATATTAAAGTATCATAATGATTACGCATTTTCTGTAGGCCTACATTATTGATAACAGTAACGATGGTAGGCCTAATATTTAAAATAAAATGTTGATAAACCTGCATGTTCTTAAAGTTTAGACAGTGCAGCTAGGCCTAGTGTATATATGCCTATACGTAGCCTACTAACTGTAAATTATAGGCCTAATACAATAATGAGTAAAGTATTATTAATCAATATAATTACACATTTTATTAATGTTCTAAATTATTAATGATAGTGGTTGATTATGGTAACTAATTTTGGTTTCTATAAAAAATAAAACACCCGTAATTTTGTTTGAATATTTGAATTTTATACTTTAGAGAGAGTGTAATTGAATGTGTTTTGAATTGTATTGCTAAATTTTATATCATAATAAGTAATAAGTAATAATAATAATAATAATAATAATAATAATAATAATAATAATAATAATAATAATAATAATAATAATTTATAGATTTTTATATTCCTATAGTTTCTATTTTTTAATTAATAATCTCAATTCATTTTATTTTGCAATGAAAAAAAAATTAAAAATACCAGAATATAATAAGCTTAAGTAAATGTAGTGACAGAGAGGGCGCTAAACCTGCTCTAATCGTCCAGATTTTGTTTTGTTATAAATAAGGAGTGAAAGAAGATGGGAGATTTTAACCTTGAAACAAATTTGGTAACTTTCTGTCGGACTGATGGCGCCAAACGAAACATAAATGTATTAAGTTTGTTTTTGTTTCTGTTATTGTTCTGTTTCATAATTAGTGTACTCTGAAATAAGTTTTGTAATGTTACAACTTTCATAAGGAGGTGAACATTAAAATTCAATTGCTCTTTGTTTTCGTCTACTACTAAATTATACTAATTTGTTTAAAGATGTATTATCCCATGCAAAATGCCAAACAAAAAACATAGGCCTATCAATCATTTTTGAAATGACAGTAACTCGTTCATTATAAAATAGGGCCTAACATACAACTTATCAATTTCAACATAGAAATTAGTGTATTTAAAAAATGTTTAACCATAATTTTACAGCGAAAAATGATACAAGTACTTCCGGTCACTGTCATTGGTTTTATTATCACTATCCAGTATAATCAGGGAAATTTTTTTAAAATTCAATAATTTCTATGTTCCAGTTAATAATTTGTATGTTACTGTAAAATGTGCAAGTTAATTTTAAAATTGTTTTTTAATGATTTTTGTTGTCATATTTTCAGAAAACAATGATGGGTAATCCCTTTACCTAATTTCATGGCCGAAATACTATATATTTATGTGAGGTAGTAGAAAGAGGCGCTCGGGGCCACCTTTTAAATGCTCAGGGCGTTGCGGGCGTCACTCCACTGTGTTGAAAGCTCGAGCTCGACTCAATCAATAATAATATTACACAAAAAAAAAGTATTTAAACGAGGCAGTTAATTGCCACTTGAAGTGAGTTAGCTTTGTATAAACATAATATTTAAACTCGATCATCCCTGAATAGGAAATCATTTCAAGCTGTTAAATTTAATCTATCCTTGATATTGGAAATGCTATCGGATCTGATGCCAGGCACTCGGTCATCTCCCTCCAGCCTGGATTTCCTTTCCTTATTAAACATTCCTCTCTTTTTTTTTTTTCTTTTTTTTTTTTGGGAGAGATAAACACGCCGGTCAGGTGGATTTCACAATATGATTGACAAGTCACAAAATTTAAGAAAGGTCAAGTGTGTTCACAAGAGGTCATGATGCACTAATCGCCACTCCAAAAACAATACTGATACTATTTGAATAAAAGGCTGTAATAATATAGTAGGATTAAAAAGGAAATAGGCCTACTAACGTTGGACTTTGGATTTTTTTTATATATTCTGTCATCACTCGGTCTTTTATAATTAATTCCCGTTTTTA
>NW_022720349.1:346241-356411 GCF_011630105.1 Anneissia japonica | reverse complement strand
ACTAGTATTGATATTGTTATTATTTATTATTTTTATTATTATTATTATTATTATTTAATTGGAGGGTTCTTATTACAGGGAGACCTGTATATTGAAAAGTATACTCTATAATGTTCGCCTATATTAATAATTTTTCTAATGATGATGATTTGATGTGAATCTTTTTAAATTAAAATAATTAGTGTACTGTATAGTTAAATCGTTTATGATAGGCCGGTATCACAGGGATTTCAACACCCCCACCCCAGGCAAAAATCCATAGTAAATTCAGCTCCAGGAGAGAGTGTTCACTGGGATATCGGTCTGTTATACATGAAATTCCAACTTGATATAGGCAGATTCTCCATAAATGTTACGACAGAGGTAAAGGTGAAGGTGTAGCCCGGGGGCACTTTTAACATTTCTATACGGGGAGGTGCCATTTTACTGCGTATTTCGAGAACTTGGTAGCACAAGTGTGGGAAATATGCAGGCCCGTAGCTAGGTTCTTCCAAAGGAGGGTTTTCTGGGCGTGAGGTCCACGGTCGAAGCCCTGGTGGGGTCGGCGAAACCTCCAGAGTAAGAGGATTTTTGTGCTTTATGGGTCTAAATAATGCTATAAAAGCAGATTATGTTTGAAAACGTCTGTGTCTGGGTGGGTCTGCAGTGCATTAGCTGGGTTGGAGGGCTTATTTGGGAAATTTGAAGCGGGGGGGGGGGGGTTGCCAAAAAAAGAGGGGGGTTTGCTAGAAAAGGGGGTTCTCCCGAACCATAACAGTCATGAGATCGCGACCGGACGGAACACTTTTGCCATCGGGAACCAGTAAATATTGTACCCTCTCTGGCACTATTGAGTGGCCTTTTTCCTGTCGTAAAATAATGAGAACACGTGTGTTAGAACACCTGGAGCCTGGAATATGAAGTAGGCCTACTGTTGTAGGCCTATCCTACACTGTACCCTACACTTTACCCTACACTGTACAGACATTTCCGGAAATAAAGACACTACGGAAATTTATCTTTAGTTTAGACCCAGAAATATATAGGTTTACCATTGTTGAAAGTAGGCCTACAGGACAATGATACAATGATTTTTTCATCAGGACTATTGGCTACATCGTTCCCATCATGACCACTTGAGACCTGTCAGATTACTGATAAATTAGGCCTATTGTAAAACCCAAGAAAGTGCCCCATAAATCATCAGGTGCTATGGAATATTTTCATTTACTACGGAAGGAAGACATGGTGGTCTGTAACTTATCGAATTTTGATTAATTAAGTGTGCAGAATATTTACGACATCATTTCATCTCTGGTAAGTACACATCCTATTAGCTGGTATTTTAAAGTTATACTTGAAAGTGGGCAGTATAATCTTTCGGGAGCAGTAGGCTCCCATTTTTCATGATCCTCCCCGGCCTAGCTAGGCCCCAGTAGCGGCTCAAGGGGGAGGGGGCGCGCTAAGGTGTCCGGACTGCGGGGGGGCCTAAGTATTTATGGGTGTGACTATGGCGCAGAGCATTATCTGAGGACCGAAGCCGGTGATTGGGAGGGGTATCCCTATCCTCCCAAAACAAGATTAAAACAAAAAATTGGCACTTCTAGCCATGGCCGGAAATGGCTGGGATGGGAAAAGTAAGCCTTATTTTTTTTTTTTTTGGTCCAACTGCCCAACGAGCCTTGACTGATGTGGGGGCTTGACCATACCAATGGGGGCTTAAGCTCCTCTTTTCTGGCGCTGCCACTGCCTAGACCTAGCTAAAGTAAGATACTAGGCAAGGGCAACTTGCCTATGCCCAGGGCCCAAATGAATTCTGCCATACAGTGCACATGTGATCAACGTTAATAAAATTTGTCAATAAACGCGGTATTAACAACGAATTGTATGAATGAACGAAATTTGTTGCAATCTTGTGTAAATGAATAAAATATAATATAAAATGAAAGTACACTTAGACAGCCCTCAACTACGCCATATTCTGTTAAGTATGTTAATTGGGCTGGTGATACAGTACGTCAACTAAAAAAAGAACCGAAATTTTCACGAAAAATTGCTAGGAAAATAGGCGTGCAAAACCGTAACTTGGCATTTGTATATTCAGATGTAATGTTATAGGTGTAGTGCTTCATACAGAAGTCTCAAAGCACTTGATGCGTGGACTAGCTCGTACCGTAACTTGCTTCTCCCCTAAGGGTCTCTTGATGTCTGAGCTACCCGGTCACTGAAAGGCTAATTTTCAGCAAAATCTGCACGGAAATCGGCCCTTATTTTCTAAAATGTGCAGTTGGATTTCTGGGCCTAATTTTTCAACGGAGGATATTCCTGGGCACAGGCCTTACTTTACAGTCAGTACTACAGTTGTCAAGCCATGAGTCGCGACCCAGCTTTGGGTCGTGAGAGGATTTTAGAGGGTCGTCAAATATCACTGGGTCTCCAAAAAAAAAAAAAAAAAAAAAAAAATTATACAGAAAGTCTTAAGTGTTCAAATAAACACATTAAAAATCAGAGAATTTCCGTGAAAAATTCCTGGGCACAGGCCTTACTTTACAGTCAGTACTACAGTTGTCAAGCCATGAGTCGCGACCAGCTTTGGGTCGTAAGAGGATTTTAGAGGGTCGTCAAATATCACTGGGTCTCAAAAAAAAAAACAAAAAAAAAAAAAAAATTATACAGAAAGTCTTAAGTGTTCAAATAAACACATTAAAAATCAGAGAATTTCTGTGAAAACATCTAAACATTTTTGTTTAAATAAAATAATTTGATAAAATGTTGGCTATTGTCTTCAATTTGTGTCAATGTTTGGCTGTCTGTCATCCGATAGAATTGATGAACTTGATAAAACATCGCTATGCGTCCTCTAATCTTAGTTCAAGCACACTATTTGTTGAATAGATTTTGTGTTTCAAAATACAAAGGAATATTTGTCTTGGTCAAGTTTTTAGGAATTTCATTTACAACCTCAGCTTCTTATTTGCCTGCTCTTGAAAGAAACTTCATTTTTGAAAAAAAAAATGAAGTGTACTGCTAAATTAGTGGGCAGTATGAAATCAAAACATGACAAAGGTGCTAGCAACCAATCTCAGAAAAATGATGGAAATCAACAATCATGTAAATAAAAATAAAACGATGCTTTAGGTAATTATATTCTTTAATAAGTGTGTATCAAATATCATACTGTTGTTACGAGACACTACCTGTACAGTCAGTTCGATATACAGTACAACCCCTGTTAAGAGGACACATTTGGAACCAAAAAATGTCTCCTTAATGGAGTGCCCCTATTTAGGAGACACAAACCAACAAACCAAAGCGTGAAATTGTATCCTTAATAGGTTTTGGTAGTTTTCATACAACGATGCTGATATAGACCTACAGTACACTCTTTATAATTTTATTTTTATTGACCTAAGAACAAATTGCAAACAGAATTACAGTAGAACTAATTTGAAATGCAATAGTTATTTATAATATGAAATCAGCAGTAATATTGTATGTTCCCAATATTATTTTGTGATGCGATGTGAATGACCATATTTTTTTATATATATTGAGCATTTTATTGGATGCATGTAGCATTTATAGAGTAACAACTTAATAATTAATCGTGCATGTTATGAAATAATTAGAATCCTATATGAATGTACATAAAATCCACATGGTTAGGGTTTAAATTAATTTGACAAGATCAGTTGACAGTATTCCTATATAGACCAGGTTATAATTGAGATAGGTGCCACTTGGAGAGGTAGAAATTATCATATGGTTTTTCTAGACCAGTTTTTTATGGGGAATCAGAATATGTGAGGTAAAAAGGGTGTAACCTAAGAACTTTCGCGTGAGGGCGCTTTTTTTCAAAATTGCCGCCAAAATCCAATAAACTACATATATATGGGTAAAATAAGCACAGAAGAGGTAGGTTTGACCAAATTTTGAATATGTAATGATAGGAGTAAAGTATAATTAGCTAAAGTTATTAATGTGAAGATTTCGGGAGGCAATTGAGGGCGCTTTTTAAAACGGCGGCCAAAATTAAATAACAATTTAACAGCAGCTTCAATACCCTAGATAAATTTGTTTAATTTACAAAATATGAATGTAATAACTGCTGTTGACTTTTTAAACCCAAAACAACATATTTTAGGGGTGTAAGCTAACTCACTTTTGAAAAATGTAAGTAAAAATTCCCCCTTATTTTAGCCCTTTTCTGTTTTGAAGAATGGAAAATATCACCAGAATCTTAAAAAAATTCCAGCTTCCTTACAAATATCCGGTTGTTTTTCATTATTTCTGTGTGCTATACAAGCTATTCCAGACAACTACCATAATTTTCATGTATGAAGAAGGCATCAATTCATTTACTACATATTTGTCCTGTAGTGTTTAACAGTGTTGAGCAATAATCTATGTTGAGCAATAATCTTCAGGTATTGCTTTTATCACTGCAATCTAAAAGTCTTCGTATTCATCGTATGAACAATTCTTGGACTTCCGCGGGAATTTCTGCTAACATGGTGGCAACAATGATATGTCAGTGATCTTGTCTCTGCAAAACTTTCTATTGAAGATGTAACTTGCTTGATTTACACTTTTCTCCTTAACTCCAAGCAGCAGTGAGACATACTCTTGTTCTTCAGACAACTTTTGTGACAGAACATAAAACTCCGAAGTTGCTGAAAGTTCCAACAAACTCAGTTTATGATTACAGAAGCTACGTTTTCCTTTACGAAAGAAAGCTGGGGTGTAATTGTCTGTAATGGATGTCTCGAGAAAGGGAACGGATTATTGCATATGCCTTGGTTGGTATTCGTTAAAGCATGCTTTGCATACAGAAAGACTTTCGTATCGGCTTCTTCTTGGTGGTTCTACGCCAGATTGTAGAACCCCAGGTTGCCGACTGCCAGAATTTCGAGTTCACTTTGCCAAAACACAGTTTGCTGAATGCCAGTTTGCTGAATCAAAACCTACGAATCCCAGTTTGTGGAAACCCAGTTTGCGCTGAAACCCACTATGTCGAAAATAAAATAAAAGCCTTAAAACATTAACCACAGCATAACATTCATGTTGGAGCACTCTCTTACTATGTATTCGTATAAGAAATAGTGGCTTATTGTAGTTAAATGATTCTTTTTGTTTTAATCTGTAAATCAATTGGCTATCAGCAAATAAAATTCAATTTAATAGGCCTCGCAGTTGAAACGATTCATTAGCATACCTATGATAAATACATAAATTTATAAACAAATAATAATAAATGAAATAAACAAATTAATAATAATCTACAATTATACACACATGCGATACGATTATTATCCTTAATTTCATTTCATTTTATTTCTAATTTTAACTGATAGCCATGCTTTCAAGTGTGTTTTTCTACAGCTTTGTTGTCTTCCAATATTTTTCCTTTTAATTTGTACACAAATGAAGCTCCTTCCTTTTAAATTCACAGTGTGCTGTACTTTTGTAACACAGAGATTTAGACTGGGTTTCGGAAAACAGAGTTTTGGGAAACTAGGATTTCATGATTTCAGTGAAATGGATTGGGCATTCTGGGTTTCGGCAAACTGAGTTTCTGCAAACTGGGATTTCGACAACCAGGTTGAATACATTCTTGAATACTATTGCTATCGGCAAGAATGCATCCTTGTCACTGAAAGAGATTTTGTATTAGTTCGTAGCAGCCAAGAAAAGCAGACTCGAAAGTCATCCTGCATGCAATGCATGCTTTAAGGAATTACAACCAATACATAAATATCAACCGTTCCATTCTGGAGACATCGATATTGCAGTAGTTGCTACCGTATATCTTATTTTACGACAACAGAGAGAGAGTCATTGTAGACACTAACACTGGAATACCGAAAGTTGTTTAAATTAAGTGACATTAACTTTCACCAGCGAAGAAATTATACCTTATTGGATCTCATGCTTCTGTAGTCAAAGGCAAAGTTTTGTTGACACTTTCTGCAACTTTAAAGTTTTAGATGTTCTGTCACAAAAGATGTCTGAAGAACTTGAAGACTGCGGCATGGAGTTAAGGGGAAAAGTGTAAATCTAGCAAGATGTGAAATGTTCAGTAGAGGCAACAAGATCACAGACATATCATTGCTACCACCATGTTTGCAAGCAGACCCTTGAGCACTTTAATCGCTAAAATGGAAATTAAGCAGACGTAAATGATTTGGTCAATAAAAATAGTATTCACAACAGATGGAATGATCAAATGAAGCAAAAAATGATTGAGACAGTGATGCCCATGGACGTCCAAGAACTGTTTATAATAAAGACGAAGACTTTCTGATTTAGTGCAAGAAAATTAGCGTAAAATTTAGTGAAAGGTTGAAAAAATTGCAACAGAATAGATAAAAATATGAGAAATGTCATCGTAATATGTCATATTTATGAATAAATTTGCAACTTCTTACTAGATCGTCCCGAAGGTTTTTAATACTTAGTAACCAATGCATGTATTACTTACTAAAATAATGCTAATATTTTATAAAAGTGGCCGCCATCTTGGATTTAAAATGGTCACCATGTAAAAAATATATTTATCTATATCTCCGCTTCTAAACCAGTTGAAATTATAATTCTAATGTCCAAAAATATGTTTTCATGGTCAAGAAATATTATCATACAATTTTTGACTCCGTCAGATTGTCATAAATAGGTCATTTAATGTCATTCAAGGTCATTACAGGTAAAATATTGTATGGTATCTTAATAACGGAGGAAAAAGTGTCATGTTTTACATCAGAAACATACTCAACTTCTTGGAATTAAGTTTTTTGATAGGAACTACAGTATTTTATTCAATGTCATTTTGGTGGCCATCTTGGATTTCAAGATGGCTACCATGCATAACCTACCTGTATATTTTTTTAAATATTTCAGCTTGTAAAACATTTCAAATTAGAATCCTGATGCCTAAAATTATGATAGATCGCTGAATAAAATGTAAAATATTTAAGATTTTATATTTAGTACCGGTACCGTACATTCTCAAATGTTATGTAAATCTCATATATCCTAAAATTACGTTAACTTAATAATTTTGATATGTTTCATGTTGAATGATTTTTAATGATAGTCCTATTATCCAATCCAATCAGAACATTTGTAATGCGCCTTACTTTGCAGATACGAAGCGCTGCACCCCATATATTTAGGCACCTCACAACATTATTATTACAGTCTAATATGACCACAACATAAGGAAGTCCTCTCCATTAACTTCTAACCTACTATACTTTGCGTATATATTTTCTAGAAGTCCACTCGTTAAATTAGTATATAGGCCTATAGTATAGAGAATTTTGTCTGTCAATCTCAGATATCCAAATTTTAGGAAATTACGTTTTATGCATGCACCGACATGAGAACTTTAACCTAATAACTTTGATATGTAGGCCTATATATTTTGTGTTGTTTGTTGAATAGACTTCTTTAATAATAATATTACAGTCTAATATGACCACAACATAGGAAGTCCACTCTGTAAATGTTTAGCATAATATTGCAGGGCCGGCGGAACGTTTTTCAAAGTGGGGGGGGGCCCCCACTTATAAGATGAATGGGAATATGAATCATGCAGATCTGGAAAAACCTAGGGGATGGGGGTCAACATTTCCCAAAAAGGAAAGGGGATCCAGAGGTACACATCTAGATGCCCCCCCCGGGAAAATTTTGGTTTCTAGATGGCGGGAAATGACCTTTCTCGACTTTTAAGCTAGTTTTCTAATGACTTGTTCTTCAAAATTCAAGGTTTCCAAAGAATAGGGGGGTTCGGGGGGTCCTCCCCCGGGAAAATTTTGATATCTAGAAGGCGGGAAATGAGTTTTCCCGACTTCCGAGGTATCTTTTTAATAATTACTTTTAAGTTCTTCAAAATTCAAGGTTTTCCCCTCTTGAAAACAGTCAGGTAAATTTATCCCTGTTATTACAGTAGATAGGCCTTATGTGTGTATAAATACATAAAAAAAATTGAGTAGGCCTAATTGCATACGATTTTTTTTTCCATTAATCCCAAAAAGAAAGGGGGGTCTGGGGGTTCTCCCCTGTGAATATTTTGATTCCTAGAAGGCGGGAAATGAGTTTTCCCGACTTCTGAGGTGTCTTGTAAGTTCTTTAAAATTCAAGGTTTTCTCCTCTTGAAAACAGTCGGGTAAATTTATCGCATTGTTATTACAGTAGATAGGCCATGTGTATATACATACATAAAACAGAAATGAGTAGTTGCATACAATTTTTTTCCATGAATCCACAAATCCCAAAAAGAAAGGGGGGTTCTCCCCCGGGAAAATTGTGATTCTTAGAAGGCGGGAAATGAGTTTTCCCGACTTCTGAGGTGTATTTTAATTACTTTTAAGTTCTTTAAAATTCAAGGTTTCCCCCTCTTGAAAACGGTCAGGTAAATTTATCCCATTTTTATTACAGTAGATAGGTCTTATGTGTGTATACATACATAAAAAAAATTGAGTAGTTGCATACGATTTTTCCATGAATCCATAAATCCCAAAAAGAAAGGGGTGTCCGGGGGTTCTCCCCCGGAAAAATGTTGATTCTTAGAAGGCGGGAAATGAGTTTTCCCGACTTCTGAGGTGTCTTAATTACTTTTAAGTTCTTTAAAATTAAAGGTTTTCCCCTCTTGAAAATGGTCAGGTAAATTTATCCTATTGTTATTACAGTACATAGGCCTTATGTGTGCATACATACATAAACAAAATTGAGTAGTTGCATACGATTTTTTTTCCATGAATCCATAAATCCCAAAAAGGGAGTTCTCCACAGGGAAAATTTTGATTCCTAGAAGGCGGGAAATGAGTCTTTTAACTACTTTAAGTTCTTCAAAAGTCAATGTTTTCCCCTCTTGAAAATTATTATAATGAATCAATGAACCCAAAGAGAAAAGGGAGGTTCGGGTTCTTCCCGGGAAAATGTTAATTTCTAAATGGTGGGAAATGAGCTTTCCCGACTTCTGAAGTACCGTATCTTATAGCGATTTTAATTTAAGTTCTTCAAAACGGTCAGGTAATTTTTTCCCAATCCCAAAAAGAAAGGGGGTTGGGGGTTCTCCCCCGGGAAAATTTTTATTCCTAGAAGCGGGAAATGAGCTTTCCTGACTTATGAGGTGTCTTTTAATTACTTTTAATTTCTCCAAAAATCAAGGTTTCTCCAAAAATCAAGGTTTCCCCCATCTTGAAAATGATTCAATAGAACCAATGAACCCCAAAGAAAAAAGAGGTCCGAGTTCCCCCGGGAAAATTTCGATTTCTAGAATTCGGGAAATGACCTTCACTGACTTCTGAAATGTCTTTTAAATGACTTTTTAAGTTCTTCAAAATTCAAGGTTTTCCCCTCTTGAAAATGGTATGACGGTCTAGCCCCCGCTAGAGTGCGCTCAGGGAAGGAGACGCTATGACGTCATTTAATCCTATTCAATAAAGAACGAAAGACTAGTATACTTAATTGTTTACGTCATGATGCAGTGCCAGGTGTTTTGGATTATCTTTTGAAATTGAAAACAAAAGGTAGGTAAGGGACGCTAATGACATCATTTAATCTCTTTTATTTTAGAACAATGGATAAGAGGGACGCTATTGACGTCATTTAATCCTTTACAATACATAACAAAAGACTAGTATACTTAATTAAAATAATTTAAATAATAATAGGTAAATAAAGAAATGATGCAGTGCCAGGTGTGTTGGAATATCTTCGAAATTGAAAACAATAAGGCATTCATTAAAGGTGCTAAAAGGAATTAAGTCAAACAATTTGAATGTAATTGGAATAAACAATAGGATTAGCGGTGTCTTTAATAGGATTAATTGTTTGTGGCGTAGGGATACATCTTGACAAGCATGAATTTCTATTGGATGAGAGATTTCAGTGACTTAAAATGTGGTGGCTTTTTGGTTTGAATTTCCCGCATTAATGTGAATAGGCTTATGACGTCATATATTCAAGTTCATTCACTTAAATTATATAACACATAGAAAATAAATGAAATAAAACAAAATATAAGGAAGAGACGCTACCAACGTCACTTAATCCTTCTATACAATTTAGTGCTTATATTCTGGTGAAAACATAGGTTGAAACATCATTTAAAAAAAAAAAACCTGTACGTTGTTACAATTCTCTAAAGTACGAATTAGTTTTAAACTACAGGATCAAGATGGATTT
>NW_022720349.1:302330-344294 GCF_011630105.1 Anneissia japonica | reverse complement strand
TATATATATATATATATCTGACCACGTCACAACTGGTAAAGGCGTTTTATTTGATTATGTAAACATATATGTTTCTATGGTGGTCATCTTTAATTTGGCTGCAAAATCACCTTCACCTAAAATGGACGTCATAACGACGTCTGATGAAATAGTTAAGATATCATATGGTATTTAACATAAAATGACCTTGAATGACCTTAACTGACCTATATATTATCCTAATGACCGTCTATATATTTATATATAGATGGTCATATGTATATTTTCTTGACCACAAAAACATAGTGTTAAATATCAGAATTCTAATTTGAAGTGATTTTAAAAGCTAAGATATTAATAAATATAGTTTTTGCATGGCAGCCATTTTGAAATTAAAGATGGCTGCCAAAATTACCCTGAATTAAGTACTGTAGTTTCTAGTAAAAAATGAATTTGAAGAGCTTCAGTATGATTCAGATGTAAAACATGGCAGTTAGGTAATTATTAAGATGCCATACAATATTTGACCTGGAATGACCTTAAATTAATGACCTTAAATGAAGAATCTGGTCAGATTATTTAGTTAATGACCTTAGGTTTTACCTTAAATGAAGAATCTTACCAGATCAAAAAATGGCATGCTAGTACAGTATTCCTTGGCCATTTAGACACTATAATTATAATTCCAAGTTAGAAGAGGAAATAATACCATGGGTAATAAGGTTTTATAAGGTGGCTATTTTGAAATCTAAGATGGCTGCCATAATGACCTCCGATAAAATGGTTTCTATCAAAAATTGAATTCTATGACCATAGGGAGCATGTAAAAAGTTGGTGTTTTTGTCCAAAACGTCCAAATAGCACCATAGCTGCTTGGCGTATTATGCATACACCACTATATACTAAATACTATATACTAAATATGTCGTCGTATTTGTGGCAGCCATCTTGAATTAATGATACCCACATCAAACAAGTGTATCTGTATGCATCAGAAAAACGTTAGGATTTGTAAATATATTTTAGAAAAAAAAAATATGCTGAAATATGTTGAAAAGATCAAGTTTTTTTCCCCCAATTTTTGGTTAAAATTAGCCATTTTGGTGGCCATTTTGAAAAAAAACCCACTTCCCCTATGTAGATTTTTCTAGATTTTTAATGTTCATACAGGGACCTTAAGAAAATGCACTGTGCAAACAGAAATTCTGTTTTTTCAACCCTAAGATGTATTTTTCTTGTACTAATTGCAGTGTGATTAGCAATACATGAAGAATATTGCTCAACATAGGGTTACACAGTAAAGGACAATTATGTAATAAATGAATTAATGCCTTTATGTAAATTATGGTAGCTATTTGTGTGGTCCTCTGGAATACATTGTGTAGTACACAAAAATAATGAAAAACAACCCGATATTGTAAGGAAGCTGGATTTTTATAGGATTCTGGTGATATTTTCCATTCTTCAAAACAGAATAGGATTAATATAAGGAAGCATTTTTACTTACATTTCCAAAAGTGAGTTAGCGCACCACCCTAAAATATGTTATTTTGGGTTTAAAAAGTCAACAGCAGTTATTACATTCATGTTTTGTAAATTAACCAAATTTATTTAGGGTACTGAAGCTGCTGTTAAGCTGTTCTTTAATTTTGGCCGCCATTTTAAAAGCGCCCTCAATTGCCTCTCGAAATCTTCACATTAATAACTTTAGCTAATTATACTTTACTCCTATCATTACATATTCAAAAGTTGGTCAAACCTACCTCTTCTGTGCTTATTTTACCCATATATATGTTGTTTATTGGATTTTGGCGGCCATTTTGAAAAAAGCGCCCTCACGCGAAAATTATATTTCGGCAGTTCGGTTCGGTCCTTGAAGTCACGAGAGCAGCTTCATATATTGCCGCAACAAAACACACATGGTTGCTGCTTGACACTTTCTGTTCGACGTCTGGTTCCTGGTGGCTAGTACAGTTATAGAAAAAATGATACCGCTATTATGTAATATGGGATAATGCAGTGTTATGATTTTAGAATAAAAACTTCTGAAATTAATGTACAGTATGCTATAAAAAAACGAGTTTTCTTGTAGTTGTAATAATTTTTTTACTGGAATTTAACAGTAGAAAGGCAAACTTTGTATCACATGATATTTCTCCAGTTCTGTTTTTGTTTATAAAACGTGGTGCGTGATGTTTCATGCTTCACACAGTGGACTGTGAGATTAATGACTATAGGCCTAGAATTACCAATATTTTTAGTTCAGTACCCAGTGTTATTAGTCACCGTAACAACAAAATGATTGATTGAAATAAGTAAATATACCCACTAAGTATTTTATTATATTATTAAAACTTACACTGAACAGATGTTGAAAATTTAACGCAGCACGGCCGTCTAGCAAGAAATTGGGATTTTCCTAGAGTAAGAATACGTTGTTTCATTGCAGTAGCAAATCAGCCAAAAAAGTTTAAATTTCTTTATGTGAACATTTGTAAATTATGTCAATGATTCAAAATAATTAAAAACTTAACATTATGGGACGGTTTGGAGCCTAAAAATAGGTGCGGCTTATACACAGGTGACACAAAAAAATCGCGATATTTCACGTCCTAATTAGGGGTTCGGGTTAAACACATGTGTGGCTACTGGCATATACGGTATGTTTGAATTTAATTGCTGTTTTTATGATTTTTGTGACTGGACCGTTTCAGAGGTGCCTTCCACATGTTGGTCTCATCTTCTACTGATTTTGTACAATACAATCTTAAGTGAGAATTGAATAAACTACTGTATAAGAAAATAAAAAAAAATTACAAAAAAAGAACATAAGATACAAGAGTAGACGTATATTTTAATAATCAAATGAGTTTTAATGTTTTTTCTTGCAGTACATTAAAGCACATGGCTACAAAATTATTTTACTTTGTCGCCAATGGGCACCAGGTAAAAATTCCTGTAGCCAAAAGGCTATGGGATCGAAAATTGATTTTTTGAGCACTGAATAAATAGCTATAAATTTAGCTCCTTTTTTTAATGTTGAAGTTTAGAAATTGAAATTCATATTCTCCAATGCAACATCATTTACCAAAACCTTTATTTTTCCTATTTCTTGCCATGTAATGATAGGCTGATGGTAATTATTCATTCAAATTGCTTTATTTCAGACTTTACATCCAGAGTTAAACATCATCAACTAAACTACTTACAATATAAATACAAGGGGAAAATAAACCCACAGGATCCATAGAGATTATGGATTGACAAAAAGAAGTTTGTTCCATCTTTTTGAAAGCATAGAACTTTCAAAAATTCTATTTACAGAACGAACTAATGTGTTTACACTGTAGAAAATCATTTTAAAATTCTAAAAATTGATTTTCTCATAAATTTTTGGAATGATAATTAAATCATTATTAACAAATAGTGCACTAGAACTACAATACTTCGGTTGACGTAACAGTTTTCTTAATATATTGTAATAACATCTAAATGTGTTCATAGTTGAAAGTCTATACATAAACCGAAGTGTAGAACAATAAATCCTCATACAGAAGGAAGTAAATAATAATTTGACTTGATCACAGCTCTCTCTAAACTTTCTACATTTCCATATTATGCTCAGTGATCTAAGGGCCCGTTCAAGTGAAAAAATATCCTATTCCTGTATTCCACTCCCTTGGTACTACCATGTTAAAATATAATTTGGTCTCTTCTATTTATAGAGTAACAATGTGAATATAGGATATAGAGTAACAATGTGAATATAGGATTAAATTTAACATCAGTAAACAATGTGAATATAGGATGAAATGTAACATCAGTTGCTGTGGAATTGCCTGGTTTTAGAAAAATATAAACTTATCTCTAAAATAATTGCATGTTTTTTACAAAGCTTTCAGCAATATATTCTCTCACTTCACAAAGTCGAAAATAATTGGTTTGATGACAAGGTCAGAGAGGAAAATGTGAACTACGTCATCAATTTTTTGGGTCATAGAGAAAAAAATTAACTCAATCTCTGCTGCTAAAACAATAAAGGGCTGTGCAGACAGTCGAGTTGCTGCCAGAAAATGAAAGCGGTGCCATGATATTGCGCTCAATGGCCGATAGTCATATACCTACATTTTGCTCACAAAATATGATGTAGATATTCACAACTTCATCTCAAATATATTTTCAAAATCACAACTTGGTGGCAATTAGTGATCATCGGTTTTGGCTGAACACTGGATCAGCGCATTTCGCGACTTGTAAAAGTGTCATCTTGGTTTTCATGGGTGCATAAAATGCAGGGCTTGCTACAAAACCAATTTGTTACATTGGTCAGTATCCTTTGGCATAGAATGCCTTCCTCTAGCCCCAGTCCTTAGTAAACAAAACAATTAATTTTGATGTGGGGAAGATGTATAATATAATGATATTTCTAGTACTACTACTTTGTCTGAATTTAGTAATTGTCTAAAAGTGGGAAATGTCTTAAATTTGATTTGTGTGTGTGTCGGCAAAAAGAAAACACGGATGAATTTTCTACATTTAATCTTACAATAAAGTTTAGCCTGGGCTTGCCTTACCTCTATTTTAGATTCTTTATCAGACACAAAAATGTAAAACATGACATATTCTCATTGCTAGTTTTGATATTAATGAAATATCATTTTTAAACTTACTGAAAGCGATTCTGATTTTTAGAATTTAAATATAGTAACTAATTAAATTAATATTGAATAATTGAATATAAAATGTATGCCAAGTATAAGTATCATGTATTCTGCATGTAAAGGCCAACTCAAACAGTCAAACAATGCAGCCCAACACTGTGGTTTGCATCAGGGACAGTTGCGTCGTGGAATATTAAACGTGTAATATTTCTCACAACAGCGTAAGACTGTTCCCATCGATAAATTGCGTCAGACTGCGTCGGCTATAACTATGTTATGATTAATACGTCATGAAATTAAAATTAAATTATAATAACTAAATGAATAATTAAACATTTTGATATTTATGATGCATTTGTATTTCCTCATCCACATCCTAAATCTAATTAATGCAATTTATTTTACAGTTGAAATTCTGAAGAAACTTGGACATTGCACCTTCTTTGCAACAAGTCAACCTACCCTGCTTGGCTGAATGTCTAATCTTGCTGCCGCTACTGAATGGTGATTGTGCTAGAAAAAAACTTTGTGAATTTTCCTATGTCCATTGGAAATTGCTTTGTGGGATAAATAAATGCTTGTGAGAACCTTTACCCAAATGTGACGCAAATTTTAGATTTGGTATTTGCTTCTGTAACTTTTAATTACCTGGAGACTTATGCTTATAATAATAATCCCAAATATTTATATGGTGCCAATTCCAAATTGAATGATCACCCCTGGTCACTTAGTAACATAATTAATTGAAATTAATTTGGCCTAGCCTAAACCGAATATTTTCTTTCCAATTCTCTTTTCATTGGACTTGCCTTGTTGTATTACTTTGCATTTCTTACTCTTTGTTCAATGATTTATTCTTTCAGGTTATGGCAACTGGTGATTTGGTAGTAGAAGCTTTCAGTTCTGGTTATGTATTTGAAATATAAATTGTAATTATTTAGTATTGTACATTTTGAATAAATAAATATTAATTGTATTCAGTTGTATTGAATAATTTATTGTAATATTGAATAAATAAATATTAATTGTATTCAGCATAGTATTGAATATTTTTTTTTCCTTCTTGAGTATTGAATGAGCAGGATGGTTAAAAAAAAAAGCACCCTCGAATAGAAAATAATAGTTTTTTGGCCACTTTAGTCTGTGGAGTTCTGATAAAAATAGTGAAGAAAACCGCCCTAAAAAGCCTTTTAATTCCAAAGTTTTTTAGGGTCTCTCAGTTGTCAAATGCATCAAGAAGCGCCCTTTAATATCCAATTTTTCACAATTGCAAAAAACTGGCCATTAGAGGGCACACTCTACCACCCTATTAATAATATTAATGGCAAATAAGAGACCACTGAAAAACGTTGAAATAAAATGGCTGTAAAGGGTGGTTTTCAGCACCACAGAGGGCCCCTTTATTAAAGTTAGGCTCCAGAGGGAAAACATTTTTTGAAATGTTGAATTTTTACACTTTCCCCCCCCCCCAGTTTTTCGTCACATCTTTTTTTCGGTCTTAGAAAAATCAGTTTTACAACACATCAAAAATGTTTTCCCTCCGGAGCCCAACTATAGTAATTTTTGAGACTCTGGAAATTTTGGTTTTCTATTGAAGGGCACCCTTCAGCACCACTATTAATAGAAATTGAGAAACATGGGAAAAATATAGCCTTTTTCTATTGGAGGGCGCTTTTTTCATCTTACCTGCATCAATCGGTCTTCAGAACTTGAACAGCAAAGAAACATCAAAACACTGCTTATATGTAAATTATATGGATATGAAAATGATCTGCTCAGCTTATATTAATAAATTATAGTAGCTTTCTGATTCTCTTGTTTGATTGTAATTACCGTAGCCAGTTCATATCTTCTGTACAATATTATCCGTTTTCAGAATGAAGCAATTGTTGTCTTGATGCTGAACAACTTTTCATAACTTACCTGCATTCATCATTCTTCGAACTTCAACAGCAAAGACACAACACACTACTTATATTTTTTATTTCCATAACCGAAATCACATAGGCCTGTCAATTCATTACATAGACTTATATAATAGATAATAAATTATAGTAGGTTTCTGGTTGTCTAGTCATATTGTAATTAGCCAGTTCATATCTTCTGTACAATATACACAGTTTTTTTTTCAGAATAAAACAATTGTTGCCTTGCTGCTGCAATAACTTCATAAATAATAAAACCACTGTATGTTCTCTTTCACCAGGATTACGGCATCACAATATTCAGCAAGATGTTCAAGCTAACTTCTGTATTCTATTAGGCATCACAAATTTAATTAACGAAAGTTAAATTGCCTATATTAAACAAAATTGATTATAGTAGGTTGCTCTGCAGTAGTACTTTTCCTGTCTTGCACCTCTGTTGCCGCATCTACCAAAAATATAATTTGTTTTAAATTAGACACAACACAATTAAAAAAAAAAATTGAAGGTAATAATAAAGCTAATATAATTTCGTAAGCTTCAGCATATTCAGGCCAGTAGCCAGGTTCTCTGAAGGAGGGTTCTCTGGGCGTGGAGTCCAGGAGGGGAAGGGTTTCTCCAGAACCATAAAAAATCCCCTGGCTACTTACCTTATTTTTCACTTAATGCTTACAGTATTATTAAATCTTTGATGTATATCAAAAGTTACGTATTATCTTGAAGAGAGATTTGTCTGTCGTCTGCAAAAAAAAATAAAAAAATACAGACATTGTTTTTGTATGCTCAGTAACTTTCACAAATACTAGTGGATAAGACACCACGCTAGTTATCTGGTTTGAAAGTATGTACTTTAAATCCATTCACTGGTGTTTTTTGTGTTTCTCAGATAAGAAAGTTTAATACATACTCCCAAGTACTGTATTGAAATAATCGTGTTGGGATTCAATATTTCGACATGAATTTTGTCATCATCATAAGGAAATATTAATGACAATGTCGAAATATTAATGACAATGTCGAAATATTGAATCCCAACACAATGGCATGTATTTCTATAGTTGGAGTATTGTATTGCCCCATCAATATGTTCCCTTGTCAAACAGGCTGATGTTTTACGCTTTAAAACTTGACGGTATGCAGCTTTACCTTCTTTTGTCAGGATTATGCTATCACACTATTTAGAAAAATGTTCACAAAAACTCAATATACTTTTCATGTCTTGCAGCATGGGTCATGTTATGTTGCTGCATCTGCAAAAAAAAAAAAGAATAATGAACAGCAGGTAGAGCGACAACGATAATTTTTTTAAATTTTAAGGAATGAAGAAATGATATCAGATTTTATGGACTTTTTATTCCTTGTTTTTCTTAAAAGGTGCTGTTTCCCAAAAACATCCAGACGGAGGAGAAAACAAAAATGAATTTGTATTGGTGAATGCAAAACAGTGTAGTAATGGGATGGTTTAAATGCTTTAAATTTATATAATTAGGAAAAAAAATATAATACATACAATAATTTTGTAGATTTCAAGGCAGCGGCGGGCGTAATAAAAATAAAGAAAAACTCGTTTTTTTTGTTTTTTTTCTAAAATTTCGTTTTTATTCGAGTTGAATTGCATTTATTCGATGTAAAACCACCAAGGATAGCCCACGAAAGTCTAGCAGACTATTCTGGTGGTGCTTGGCAGTACACCGGGAGACAATCCCCTACTCTTTTTAAGAGTGTACTGCGGGTTTGCTAAACAAGGTAGAAGAAAAGGAAACAAAATCAAAAGAACAACATGATAAACAAAAGAAAATGTTAAGTGGTGATATTTAAAGATGTATTGTCACATGAAAAATACCAAAATGAAAAATCATTTTTGAAATAAAAATTTTCAACTTATAGAAATTAGTTGATCTAAGAAATCTTTACAGCGGAAATGAGAGAAAGACTTCAACCACTAGAATTGTTTTATTATATTTATTTATCTCTTATAAAAATCAGGGTACACAATCATGTAAAGTTAATAATTGTTATGTTACTGCAAAATGAGCATTTTCAGGGGACAAAATCAAATCAAACATTTGTATGTCCCGCGTATAAGACGATACCCTGTTTTCCGGTTGTAATGCTAGTTTAAGCCTATATTATACGCTAGTATATTCAGTAACTATTGGCAGCTGTGGGGGTGGGGGAGGAAGGCGTGCCAAACCTTATCAGAGGGAAAGCAAGTACTAGGAGAACTCACATTCACCTCAGCTCCACCATGATTTGGGCTGAAGTTGAAAAAAATAACTTGGTTTAGCAACCTGGATGTCTGGACACGGTACTTTTAAGACATTTTTTTTTCTAATATTATGAGTATTTAAGGACCCATATCTCGTAGCTGTATTTATACCGTTGTGACAATAAAGTTCTATCGTATGGTATCGTTAAAAATGGTTTTCAATAGTATTTATTTTAAATATTTGTTGCAAAAAAAGATTAGGGCTAAGTAGAAGATTATTCAATTTAACGATTGCTGACAGAGAATGGAAATCTGCTATTACAAGAACATTCTAACCCATGCTTGCATGCACCTATATATTCAGACATAATATGACGATATAGCAAATATGAGAAGCTGAATATAAAGCTTTATTTAAAACACAGAAACCTGGCACAAATAACAGTTGTTATTCTGCTAAACCGTGTATACAAAAATTTACAGAAACCAGAAATCAAAAGAAACTAAGAAATATAACCTTAAAATGAATTAAAATTAACTATTATTAACTACCAAATATTTTAATTACCTTAGTGAAAAGATTCATCTGGATATCTAGACTGTATTTGTTAGAATTATTTGATGATCTAAACTATTTGAAATAAATATGTTAACGTATAGGGTGTCTATAAAACGAAGACCCTTAAGTATTTCTTGATATTCCTCATTTTATTCCGATAAAATAATGAAATAGGTACTTGTCAACTGTGACAGCCTGGTGTACTATCATCAAAATAAAAGAGAAAAAATAGGGGTCTTCATTTCGGGGTCTTCGTTTTATAGAAACCCGTTGAGGGGCCTATGATTATGCACATGTAGATGGCCGGAAATAGGACTATGAGACTCAAATTACATTATAAATTACTTATGTTTATTTTTCTGCATTATATTTCATAACTCAAAAATTGGGGGGGGGGGCGGCTCGCTCGCCTTTGAATATGCCACTTGGGGTCTATAAGACCTCGGCCCCAACATAGGTAGGGCTGAAAAATGTGATTATGGCACCGGAAATGGCACTCGCAGACTTTTAACGTGAATAAAGATAATTTTAGTGAACCTATTGCAAGAGAGAAAATCCGTTTGTACATGGCGAGTTATTGACACACAAGCGGCACTCAAATTCTTTAAAAAAAAAAAGCTACAGTAAAAGTCCTTGCTTGTATGACAAATTATAGGCAGTCCTAGTTGGAAACTAGATTGGACAAGGTGTTTTGGTGGATGGATAAACGTGTGAAAGTGTCTTGATTTTTTTACCCTTCAACATGCAGACATTTGGCAATTTGGTAGGGGTTACCCAGAAAGTGCGTACCCTACTACCCGAACAATTTGAAGCCTACAGAGAAAGTAATAAAACATGGCTGTAAACTACAAGTGCCGCTCAGCATGTCTTTCTTGTACAGGTCTTTGCCATCCATATCGTGTAACTTGTAGGTCATCAAGTGGGCCCACCTCAGACATTGCTCAAGCCTTAAAATAAGCCTAAGAATGTACGTTTCTATAAAAAATGTTTTAAAAATTGTTAGTAACCTACATTCCTATACCGAATTTATTGTCATATGAATGCGATAATGTCATGCATAACAATTTTGGTGGTTATTCAGCCACACACTTAATATACTTTTATACAGTCGTTCCCGTCCAATACCAGAGTAATTACATTGCATTATTGACTTTTTCTAGCTTTTTTACAGGAAAAGCCATTTTCTGACCTGATTTTTTTTCTTCTTGGATAGCATTTTCCATGCTTGGATCTTTTCCAAATTTTGTCCAAACATAGAACATATACCAAAGACGTACCTTATAAAATTTAGTACTTGTGGCAAAGATAATCCAAACCAGTCATTTGTCGCAAAAATTGGTAAAACAGTAAAATAAGAATTATTAACTGATAAAAGAATTATTTATATCCGACTTTTCGTTATGAAGTTACAGGAGTTTAAACATATACCTGTTTAAAGAACAATATTTGAGAAATCAGCCTTCATTCTGGACATTTCTTAGGCAGAAACCAGGGATCGGTATAGAATTATACTTCCCTGAAGAAACCATCATCAAATCATTAAAAATTATAGCATGATATATAGATATTTAAAGGTTAGTTCAGGGTAATAGATTTTTAAAATGTTGATATTCCAGCATGTTTCGGCTATTATCTCTTAAACAGGATTTGCGACATTTAACTGGTTTGACTTGTCTTTGCCACAATTAGTGACAGTGGTGTGTGGATGAGGGGACCAATTTAACCAAGTTACAATGAAGAAACTATTTTCAGTTTCAGTGACGATCCAGTTTAGGGTGAAAATGTGAGGGTCATTTTAATTTCTGACGTCCCCGACCTAAATATATATTTAAAAAGCTATCAAAGGATCTAAATTAAACTTTATATAATACTATTTTGTCATGGTCCAATAATAAATAAGTAATCAAAGACACTAGGTTACAAACTCAACATTTTATTTTGCACTACAGATTGTTTCATGAGGGCACAGCCTCAATCATCAGGTGCTCGGCTCTGATTGAAGCTTACTCGGAATAATGAAGTACTGTAGATACAGATAATAAAAACTGTTTATAAAGAATATGCGATGTTAATTAGTACTGGACTCTTGTTGAATAGATGGATCTGAGATAGGCTATTGTTATTTTGGTGTTTGGCTTGGTATGAAGTTTGGTGTCTTTGTAGGAACTTTCTTCTATGTCTGCATGAACTAAGTGTATGCACTAACTTATTATAGGAAGTTTAGCTTTTTACATATGTATATGTAAAAAGCTGAACTTCCTATAATACTGGTTTGTCATGGTTCAATAAAGAAATTATTAATTTTGATGACGATCCGATAACTATATGGTGTGGATATGCACTTAAGTTTTTACTTTAGTAACTTTTTAGATTTTAAATGATTTTTTTTAAAAGAGATGGTTTATTTATTATCTATTTTTATACTGGAATGCATTAAGCCAGTGTATTTTAGTATTTTATGTGCTGCCAAGAGAGCCAATGACAGGAATTTTGCGTTTCTTTTACTGGTGAAACCAATGATATGATATATATATATATTTCAAAATTGGATTAAATAGTCTGAATGAAATTTACTGGAAAGTTTAGGTTACAAGGAAGAAATTAATACATTTTTGTGACGATCTATATTTAGGTGTGAAGTTGGAGTCATTTGTAAGTGCTAACATCCCTTTTCTAATAGCTCAAAAACTGAAGAATGGTCACAATTAAACATTACATGAGTAGGGTGTAGAAATTCAAATGATTAAATCTAGTTGATCATTCCAGATGGCTTCTTTGTGACTTTAGTGACCCCTATAGATAGCCTCAGAAGAAAAATGACGAAATATGTTTGCATTAAACGTTAAGAGCTATAATTTGATACCAAACTTGATATGCTTATATGAACCCTTTATTTTTACATACTTATATGGTATATTTGACAAAATTGGCGTGGCCTAAATGACGTCATTAAATTGTTCGCTTTTCGGACAACTACTGAAGAAAAATAATGCATTCTAGTCATCTTTATGGCAATGTCCATGCATGGAGGAATTGTTTAGTTTAATCTAATTCCTCCATGGTCCATGTCATGAGCTTTAATTTGATATCAAATTTGACAAATTTCACATACATTTTACATAATGTATATAAAAGGGGCACAGGCAAAATGGCCTTTACTGACGTATATACACCTCATAATATATTGAGTGTGGGTCAATGTCCATTGTCTGAGCTTTAATTTGATACCAAACTTGATATGTTTATATGAACCCGTTATTTTTACATATTTATAGTATACAAAAAATGGGCTTTGTCTAAAATGACGTCATTAAATTGTTCGGATTTTTGGGCACCCCTTCTAAGATTGTTATTTATATCTAAAAGAAGGTTTCTGCCAAGTTTGGTGCTTTTGTCACAGAGTGCAATATAAAAGTGCTAATCTACCCCACTCGATCTCGCTGGGCCCCCAAATATGGGCTCAGGGAGCGAATTCATGCCTTGGGGCCCGCGGCGGCTCTCAGCGGCCCTGAATACTATACCAGGGTTCAATTGCTATAGAAAACTAAGGGTGGGTGGCAGACATTTTAAGGGTGGGTGGGTGACAACATTGGTAAACTAAATAATAAGAGTGGATATTAAAGATGGAAAATTGGGTTAATAAACGGTGGGTGGTTTGCCATGAAATTAGCTTTAGACTGGGTGGAAAATTTAAAAGGCTGGGTGGCCCCGCCCACCATGCCAGTATATACCGATAGTGTTTGCGTAAGGAAATTTAATTTGAATGATGTTTTGCCCTACCTTTAGATGTGTTTCAGATGGGTTAACGTACTGAATGCTCAGTATACGTTTTCAAATATGGCCCCCACCCCCTGTCGGGAACAACAGACCCCCTGTGGGCAAATCCTGGCGTCACCCCTTAAAATACAAGGATAATGAGAAAACGGAGCCCAAGATGAGGACCAAACACAATACTAAAAGAGGAGCAAGACAGGAAAATAAGAGAACAATAGATGGGTTAAGAAGCAGGAAAAGACAATAAGCCCATACAAATATGAGAAAAATAACAAAATAAGAACAGGGAAATGAAATGAAGATAATTAGGAAATGAAAATAATGGAGGATAAAAATGAACAAGAAACATATTTCTGGGTCCTGATAACTAAAATTCATAAAAATGTGGTATGTGGCCCTGGAAAGAAATTGACAAGCAGTCCAATATAGGCTAATCACAACTGTTCTTATCGAAATTGCCAATCCAAGTCCGAGAATATTTAGAAATGCACACACACTACTATCTAAGAAACTAACTCGTACGGTATTGTTTGGCGTAACGGTCATTTGAAATAAACTTTCTAGTTACAAATATTTGATACGGTAATACTTGCCTTTGTAGTTTTGTTGATATATATGCCTACATCACGGAAATACCCTATGAACACAGCAAGTTATGGAGGTTTCTGCTAGAATACAGTTTATCGACCATGTCCGCCGTTACTCCATGTGGTCACTCTGGCATTGCATTGTCTATGCAGGTGGTGCATCTAGAATATTAAGTGAAAATGGCCTCAAGAACGATGAAGGACGTACAATCCTTTAACTATAAAAATAAGAAAATATTTATTGGTCTAACATGCTTTTGCAAATTACTATATAAAACTGCATAAGCCTACCTCATCACATCAAAAATCCTTTTCGAAACAAGCCGGCGTTCGTTCGAGTCTATTTCCACAATGCCGTGCACACCTACAAAGAAACGGACTCGTATTGTATGATAACGGAACTCAGAAAAAATACAAATGGGAATTGTTTTAGTATAGTTTAAAACATATGCAATACTTAGGCCTACCTCGTTTTGTTGATACGTACGGTACATCACGAATATACATTGTAATCATAATAATAATAATGGCGTTTTTTTGCTAAA
Source organism: Anneissia japonica (assembly GCF_011630105.1). Classification (NCBI taxonomy): domain Eukaryota; kingdom Metazoa; phylum Echinodermata; class Crinoidea; order Comatulida; family Comatulidae; genus Anneissia; species Anneissia japonica. The sequence goes on along the minus strand of NW_022720349.1, from coordinate 330,055 downwards.
ATACAGCTTGCCCACCATATCCGCCATCAACTCACGTCACGCGGTTCCCTGGAATTTCACGATCTGCTATTGCTATACACAGGTGGGTGCATCCAGGATATTAGGTGAAAATGGCCACAAAAACACTTACGTTTAATTATTTGAATAAATAATATTAATTGTTCAAGGGTACTAATAGAGATTATATATTTGCTTTTCCATTGGCGCGTACAAATATACATATAAGACTGTCATTTCCGGCCATCTAGAGTTACTATTTCACACCTCAGGTGGCTGTGGTCTCACGAAATGTCCCCACCACCCCCCTCCTTTAAAACGGATCTCGCCCCCCCCCCAAAAAAAAATAATAGTAATTAATAATAACAAGACAAATTCACTAAGATAAGTTAAATAATATTTTTTTTTATTCAAATAGGATAACAATAATGAGGTGGATGATATCTAGGAATCTTGTACACATTAAAAGAACGATGCATCAGAAAAGCATACTGTAGATATTCTCACTGGAGTTATAAGAAAGCGATGACATAATAATAATAATAATAATAATAATAATAATAATAATAATAATAATAATAACAATAATAATAATAATAATAATAATAATAATAATAAAAATAATAATAAAAATAATAATACTTATAATAAATAATAGTAATAATAAAGTGTATTAATAAAAAATAATGAAATGTAATAACCACATAATAATAATAATAATAATAATAATAATAATAATAATAATCGTTCTTTTATTATTCTTTATAGGCCTTTATGTTATGTTATGTATTGATTGATTTTTATGCTGGTGTAAATTACGGAGATTTTATATTTTTTTATAGTATTTTTAATCTTGCCTATCTTGGACAGCTTTCTGATAGCATGGAGGTATTATACCTCCATGCTATCAGATAGAAGTTTCATGATACTGTGTAAATATAATTTGATGATGATGATATTGCATTGCACAAATAAGAAAAACTGTAAAACAGAGAAGATAAGAATCACGTATATAGTATAATTTTTAATTTTAGATTGGTGAATGTTTTTAACAGTATTATTTTGTTGTCCTATATGGTGAACAGAATGGAAAAAGAAAATATTTTAAACAATAATTTCATAATAAATAACATATATGTTAACAAAACTGAGATTATTAACTACAGTATGGCTATAAGATAACATTCTAGTAACCTACATCACAATTGGATGAACAAATTAAATATTTCTCCACTTACCAGCGCACTTAGGTTGCTATCTACTCTTTCAATTTTACTACTCATCCTGAAGCTGAACACCACTGCTTCTCATTCTGGCCGACTGTACCAACAAAATCAAACCTATACTGTAATGGCATTTTTTTAATAATTGCTAAAAAAAAAACCAAACAAACAATACAAAAAAAAAACCAAACAAACAAAAAACAAAACAATAAGACAATGAGATTTACAGTAGACACATTTATGAACATAACTCATGCAAATACCTTGGTTTGTATTGCAAACAATTTGAAAATATGTAAGATTTATTACTTTTAGTGTTTCACAAACTTGCCGGTTATATTACACAAAACTAGAAGCGGAACGGAATGTTAAATAGGCCAATTTAATTCAATTATATATATTAACTTTCCAATGTCTGTATTGCAATTTGTATTGTATAAAGTTATGTAAATAACAATTAGGTCTATTTAGTGCAGATTCTTCCGTAGCCTAGGGCCTTACAACAGGCCTAGACAATAGTTGCTCTAGGATATATTTTCGGGGGGGGGGGGGAGGGCACGCTGGGCTGTCTGACAGGGGGACTTGGGCTCGTAGGCCCGAGTTGGTTGAAGGATTTGAGAGGATGCCCCCCCCCCCCCCAGAATGAGTGGTACTAATATCTAGGTCATTTATTTAAAAGTTTTGAAATAAAAGGCATTGAAAGTATCCCTGTAAATCATAGTTGTTGATGTGAGTTTTATGAAAAGTGTAATTTATTTTGATAGTTGCCATGTCAAATATGACTTACCTTTCAATGATATATTCTGGCGTGTAATATTGGCTACAAATTCCAGGGTTTTAGCTGAAATCGTGCCATGAAAATTGCTGTCCTTTCCACGTGACAAAAATACATATCTTGCCATGACCATGGCGAAAAAACAAAATGAGACGTGAATGAAAACACGTTTAAATACGTCATTGAGCCTTTCACGTGACTTTGACGTCAGGAACAGAAGACAGGCGGAGGTTGCTCTTAGTGAATGAAGAAGAAAACAAACTTCACCTGACCACCCATGATCTTCTTTTTCCCATACTTTAAAAACAAAAATGGTTTAAATCCTGTTATATCGACGATTTATACACGTTGCTTATGTTAAGATTTAGGGTGCATTTATGACGTGATGAAAATCCACGCGTTTTTCATTTTCTCTATGATCGGCACATTCCGATATCAATAAAGGTTGCAAAACATATATTCGTGGTGTTTACCATTCAAACAGCTGAAAATAAACAAACTATAAACTATTGCTCACCGGTGTTGATACTCCGCAGTTTGCCGGTTGACCCCGACTGCTACGTCTTCCATTCCGAAGCTATTAAACACCGATCATGTCGTAACCATAACCATAACTGTGTTTGAACTTTCGATGTTAGGCCGAAATTTACGACAAACACAGCGACGCAATTCATCAATCACAAGAAGCTTAACAAGATATCGCTAAAGCCCCTCGATGTGGCTATTCTGGTTTTAGATATATTAAGCCATCGTGAGAATGAATGTATTTGTGAGTAATCGAGATATCAATTATCGCCAAATTTTCTAGTAGGCTTGTCTTATACTTAAGAAAATTATAATTATAGGCCTATGAAATAATGATGATAATAATAATAATAATGATAATAATAATAATGATGGCCTATGTCAATGATTTCATTATTAATATTTGTTATAATAAAGTCAATAATTAAATGACAGTAATTTTGCTATAAAAATATAACCATTAATTAATAATAATGATAATACAACAATTTTTTTTAAATAGGCCTATGAAATAATGATATTCATAATAGCAATAGTGAGGGCCTAATATTTAGGCCCTCATTGCCGATAATTAGGATAGTAGGCCTATAATAATTGTGATAAACCATAAACTGATTGTATTGTTTGTTGAATTTTATTTTTGAATAGACACTAATATGCCCACAGGAAAGTTTCCACTTCAAATAGGCATATTAATATTAATTTGTAGATATGGGCTACTGTACTGTAAACCTTCTATCATTTTGGTTGTTTTGAATTGGTTAAGTTCGATGCTATCATTATATCAAAGGGTTCAAGTTCACGTTCATTTATTTGTAATGTACTGTAATGAGAACAGGATACATAAACATTGTTTCGATATAAATTATAGTAGTTGGCTGAATTAAAGTAAAGAGAAACCTCAATAAACTTGTAATCTTTTTTTCAGCCTCATAATCCATAAGATATACAATAAATAGATATACTGTAGGCCTTTATTTAGACTTATGCCGATATCTACATACTACACAAAAAGTTTCCGATAAAATAATCATAGTCTTTACTTTTGTGTTTGCGTTGATTTGTAAACTGAAAACTTTTGATAAATGCGGCAGTAGTATTCTGACACTATAAGACCAACGTGTTTGCGAATTCCTCTCCAACCAACACCTCGCCCATCAATAGCAGGCTTATCAGAATTAAAACGTTTATTTAATACTCGCTAAGCTGTCCCGAAGTTGTCATTTTCGTATATTGTGCTAGCCATACCCTTCCGCAAGAACGTTGAATTATAATGAAATCAAAAAACAATTAAAATCTCATCATGGTGACATGGTACAAGTGACGAAAGCTGGACGTAAATCTTAACAAGGTATACTTGGATAATCTTGGAGGTTTTCAAGAGTCACTTAGTAACAGATGTCAATCAAATTCCACTCAAACTATAAAAACTCTGGCAAAACAGTCACCCAGTAACCCCTCTCTCGTATTTGTCAAAAGCAGCACTCTGAAAAATAAGCCTACTCAAACCAAAAGCCTGATAATGGTATAATTATGCATACAGTATTTAATTATATTTATTTATTTATCTACTATTATTTATTCATTAAATATTCGACACAAAACTGTGTCTAAAAGAAGAATTAGTTATTTTTCTGGTTATTCACAGTCATTATATAACCAAAAATAATTCTTCGATAAATTAATACAAACGTACAATACATTTAGACGTCAGTTTCTTTCTATTTCGTTGAGGTTTCTAAACTATACCGCTGAGACTTGTTCTCTGTACCATTCTCGTAGTAAACCTAATTTATGGAGAGACATAATGTCTTCGGGCGTTACAGATTACAATAACTGGAATTGTTGATTTTTTGTCTGCCAGTACATAAATCATTAGTTAAAGTGTGATCATGTCAATAAGGATAATGATAATGACACAAATATTCTGAATGTCGTTAGAGCCAATACTGTAATAATTTAGAGAATCACTTAAAATTTACTTGTCAAAGCAACATGTTCACGAAATTGCAAGATCACTCTCTTATCGAAGTGGCTAAAAGTTATACAATTGAGAGCAGCTAAGCTCAATCGGCTGGTAGCAAATGTTCGCGAATGGTTGTTGTTGTATATTGGTTTATTGATCAGTGAAATTTTTTTTTATATTATTTGTGTTTAATTGGAAAGCAACAACTTATTTGATCTTTAAATGAGCTGATTTTTTAATGATAATGACACAAATATTCTGAATGTCGTTAGAGCCAATATTGTAATAATTTAGAGAATTATTTTTTTTATCTATTTTTTTCCAGAATTGCTGAACTTGTATAAATTATGAACTGAATCATTTAATGCTCTCTGCTACGAGGAAAATATTCACTCGTTGAAAATTAAAAGTGTAAACTAATTACATAAATCAACAAAAAACATCTCATTTATTTTATAAGAACCAGTAAAATTTTGCCCAGGCTCAGTTTTCTTGTATCTCTTGTTTGCCAATTTCTGGCTGAAAATGTTCGTATGTTCTTATACACACTTTTTAAATATAGGCCTCGAAGATTATTACTGTACAGCAATATGGCACTGTACTGTATAAGCCTATACTGTTAACCTTAAACGTCAATACTTACTGTGTGTGACTAACTTGATTTGTTTGTTTTTATATTATTTAAAAAGATAAAAACCACATTTGGCATTAACTCAGCCTCAATTTGTATTTGTTCTAAGGTTTTTCTTATTTTTTAAAGCGATTTCAGCTTGGTGTTCTTATTATTTTTTTTCTTTTCTTAAGCGTGAAGCTATCTAAAGATATTAAACTTTTGTTTAGATTTATCAACCCAACACGGATATACCGAAATATATTTAGGATAAAGTATTTTGATTTATGAAAACAACAACGACATCGATTAATCGCATCGCGTATGATAGAAAAAGCTATACAGCTGAACACCCATCGTCACCTGTGCTATTCGACTGCTGTTTATTTATAAATTTGTGAGGTGTTTTTTACACCTTGCTATTCAGTGTTGAAACAACCAGACATAAACTAAACATGTACGCGAGCTGGATTAGCCCACCCAAGAACTCCGGCAAGCTTCCATTCAGTATGATAAAATCGTAAAACTTAAACTATATTGCGGAAACCGATACAGGGTAGTAAAATTCAGTACAGAAGTTATCTGTGAGAAGTTATGGTTGAAATTTCAGTTTAAGAAACACAGACTCGGCTCGCGCTTAATATGCCTCCGGTACTGCTAGCCAAGAATTAAGAAAACGAGAAGATTTCAATTACATATGCATATAAAATACAATTTAAACAATTCAACAAAAAAAGTTTCAATTTTAATTTCAATTTTTGTGTAGCCTACGGCAATGTTTCCATGACAATGTACAATCAGATAACGATAAAAGATATTCGATTTATCAAATAAAACTCCTGTGGAAACGAGACCATATCCATTCCAACTGAATTGAAATTTCGATAACTTAGTGAATTCAAGTATTATCGATGAATATAACAATGAGATCATGTTTAAGCTAATTCGTTGGCTGTGGGGGTCATTCCATTGTTTATACGATCAGTGAAACACATAGCGTATACTTTTATTCTGTTGCCGCATTAAACAACAACTTTCTTCATGATAGGTATAAAACGGCCATAAAATGACAAGCAAGGAAATTGTTTTACTAACAGGGATAACCACTTTTCTCGCCATATGCCTAAGGTACCCAACAAGATGTTGTTTCACTATCAGGTGCAATCAACAAACAGTAATAATATTCTGCGGTCCATCGCTGTTTATCGGATACTTTAGTTTTATTATAAGGATGTTGCACTGCGGTGGTGTCCACAGCATTGAAATATCAAATAATTATTTTCTTCGATATAAATGTATCTGAAAATTTCGCTAAGAAACTTTTCAGCAATAAACCAAAACCTTGACGCAATTATTGGTTGTTAAATAAATTTCAGAATTACATTTTGACATTAATATCTGTGATCATTTTAAGCATTCTAGGCTACAGCACTTTTGAGAACTTTGGTATATTTAAACTTAAAACGTGTTTACTATGAGGCAAATTAAGTAACTTTGAGGAAAGAAGGAATAAAAATGTTTGTTAGGTTTTTCTTTAAGCGATTTTTTGTCTCGTAATATTAAGAAGATATTTATTAAAGGTATGGGCCTATTAGGTTGATGGCTTTAAAAGGTCAGAAACAAGGTAACAAGTAAATTATAGGAATAATCTGCTGCAAATCGTATTTAGGCCTACAGTACAATTTTTATTTTTATAAGAACACTGAGGCTGAAATTGCTTAACAATTAAGAACAAATTGAGGCTGAGGTAAAATTTAAAGTGAGATTTTCATTTTTTAAAAACTAGAAAAAAGCAAATAATTATATCTACCTTATGTGCAGTATGTGTGACTAGTAACACCCCTTTTATAATGCAATACAGTATGTGTACCTACCTGTCATTTAGGACCATTCTTAACAGGGCCCTTTTTCTGTGGCTATTTTTTAGGGGCCTTTTATTCAGGGACCATTTTTTCCGGGACCAACTTTACTTACATTCCAATACAGATTCTGCAAAATAATATTTTCTTATGTTTGAAAAAAGTGTGTAAAATAAGACAAACTAAGTACATTTGAGCCTGAAATCGGACAAAAAATAAGAACAATGAGCCTATGCAAAATTTTACTGGTTCTTATAAAAAAAAAAAAGAAAAGTGTATTGGCCTATTTTACGGTATGTAGTACGTGTGTGTATGCTCCTTTCCCCCGTTTTATTTTTATTTATTTATTTTTTTTAAATATTTCGTATCTTACTAGACGTTCCTGGATATTTCTTTAAAACACCCCTTAACATTTCTATTTATAACATATTTAAAAAAGAAAAAGTTCCTTCGGAGCCTGGGATTAGGGTTGTGTTTTGATTGGATTGGCATATTGAAGGATTTATTTAATGAATCGTATACGGTAGTGTATAACGTGTGGGAGGGGTTTATAGGAGATGACGTGCTGAAAAAGCCGGCTGCTTCGAAGTAGGCTTAAGTTATAGTATAAAGGCTATTAAAAGTGCCTAGAGACATTTGGTTGGATATTTATAGAAACAATACATGCAACACATTTTACCAGCGTAACGGATAGATGATGAAGTCTATTGATAAGATTCTGTTAGTGACATCAGGGAGTTGTGACATTTGAACTTGGACCCCATACCGTAGTGATTTGATAGATAGCGTTTATTACGTCAGCAATCACCCTGAAAATGATTACAGTACTGCGTAATATAAAGGTCCCTGACCCTACAGGATGTCAAAGTACTGAATAATCGAATGGGTTTCGCCTGGTCATTAAAGATATGGTTTAGCTTCCATAGTTCCACCATCGCCTTCCTCCCTTTCCCACATCTATACAATGAGCTGAAATTTTTAGGCGGGATAAATTCTATGGCTCGGCTCATGGACCCCGATGTCGATTTTTCCACCCAAGGAGAGAACGCTATTTTGCTATGAATATTGGCTCAGGGGGGATTCACGAGCAAGAAAACCCATGTGTTGCCCATCGGTATGTGCATTACGGCTTGAAAAAACGACGAAGGGGTGACCGACATAACATAATAAAATAATAGCCAATTAATAACTTCATAATAAAAAGACGATAATCTGTTACTAATGATGGCTTATACCTAATCAACAGTGCAGCTACTATTCACGTTGGCGCATGTGCAGTGCCGGTGGACCTGTCAGTCAACGTGCTACTGTATTACGCGTCATCGCGCCAATTAAAAAGGTTTGCATATAGATTTGACATAAAGCCAGATTGACATCTGGTTAAAAACGGCTCAGGAGAAGGGGCAGAAATTGATACTGCGCGTATACACTTGGTGACACGGGTGTAACAATTGTCTTTTGTCGCGCGTGTTTATAATGGCGCTCTGAAGTGTTTTCGAACCTACTTTTATTGTATAATTTACATCCTGATTTGAGTTTAACCTGAAAATATAACAGATATGATGTACAAATTGTGTAGCCCTACCCAAGGCTAATTCTTATACTAATATCATTCTATATTGCTATTATTTTATTATGCTATTATTATTAGGCTACACTTTTTTTAAATATAAGAATCAGTAAAATTTTGTCAAGGCTCTGTGTTTTTGTTTTTTTTTTTGTGTTTTTTTTTTTTTTTTTTTTTTTTTTGCGCCAATTTAGGTTCTAAATGTTCTTATTTTACACAATTTTCAAAGACAGAAAAGTATTGTACAGCATTATATTACTGTACTGAATTAGAAGGTAAGACGGCCACCCCTACTGCACATCAGGTACAGGTAAGACTTACAGAATTTTACAGTTTTTCAACATTAATACTTTACTATACCGTACGTAACAAAAACGTAATGGTTTACATTTTACCTCAACCCATTTTTTTAAAATTTTGTTCTTATTTGTTGTATATTTTTATGAAATGTGTTTTTATAAAACATAGTGTACTACTATCATTATCAGGCCAATTGTTATCATTATTCTATTATTATCATCATTTTAATTTTAATTTTCTAATTATTAGGCCTATTAGGCCTATTATTGTGTTATGGTTATGATAATCATGATAATAATCGCGTGTTTCTAACGAGCTAAACACCAAATAAATGTTCTTATATCTTTATTTTAAAGTTCACGAATCAACCACATTATTTCTAAATGTGACTCGTCATTCGGATGTGTCTATTGTATATGAGGAGGTTAAAAATAGGCTACGTCACTTGTACGCTATTAAAATGTGTAGGTGTGACTTTTTTTCCAAACGGAATGACATTAATACAATGAAAACAGGATTATAATATAACTATTATATTGTCACGACATCCGCTCATTTAAAGCAATATTCTTAAGTTCCAATAATGAGTCAGTGGTTTACCATGGGGGGGGGGGGGAGGTTGCAGATTTTAATTGGCCAGATCGGCAGACCGACTGACCGGCTTTACACTTTTTTTATATAAGAACCAGTAAAATTTTGCCCAGACTCCTAAAATTTGTTTTTGTTTGCCAATTTGAGGCTCAAAATACTTTGTTCTTATTTTTTAAGTAATTCATCATCAGTGTTCTTATAAAATGTGTTATACAAAAGTGTAGTCCTATTGCTGCGGCTAGCAGTGATTTTCTATTTATAAATTTGACAATGCAGTCACATCACATCACTGCAATGCCTTGCATGTCCAATTGGGCCTAGGTACGGTACATACCGTAAAATGGGGCCAGTGTGAAAAAAGTTTCAACAATTGTTAAATAGGAATATTTCTCAAAACTGAAGTTAACTTAGTAATGTATGACACACTATACAACATTAATAAGGCCTATCCATATTTCTATCCACAGGATAACACGACTCATTTTGAATTATGTTTGTAAGTACAGGTGAGTCACTATATTATGAAACTGCCCCCCGACGTCATAAAGGTAATGAACAAATTTTGTAATCTTGAAGCTGACAGGGACTTAATCAGGTGGACGTTGTATGAGTATAATTAAAATCACCTTTTCAAATTGCTATTGAATTATAATTAGCCAAAGGCGGTCTATGCCGTGTCACTCAGTTCTCAACAACGTTACAAAATAAAAACGAACAATAAGTTTGACGTTTTTTTAAATAAGGGGACGTTATGTAAACTTAAGTACTATGTTATTCTTAACAGCGTGAAAACAAGGTGTACAAATAAAACAAAGATTAAGAACAACACAGACATGCAGTTGACGAACACTTGTTCCTTTTGTAAAAAATTACTGGCCATCCAAAGTGTCAAATAATACAACAGTTTCGCGGTGTCAATCATGTTGTATGTTTAGAGTGTTTGGGAAGGGTTGCCGGTTGTGAACTTTTCGCTCGCTTGCGCAAAGCAACTGTTCTACAACCTCAGTGTTATACAGGCTGGGTGGTCAATTTCTTTTCAGGAAAATTTCAAAATAAACAAGACACAAAACGGCTTGGGTGGCATGCTTAATTGATGTTAGAACTTTATAAACAAACTTTGCTGAAACGCTCCACACTGATTGGCTGACCGAGCGCGCAATTTGTAGAAATAGGCAGATAAGTGTGTATTGTTCGTCTCGCACGGGCAACGAATGGGAACCATAGATGTTGTTTTGTTTAAGCATTGTTAGGTTTTCTATACCTCACTGAAAGTCATCCAAATTCAACATACAACAACATTTAAACAATCCTAAAACAAAATACTGAAGACAAAACAACAGCTTGAATAAGACCCGCTGCTTGCGCTTTAGACAGTTTATTCTGGAACGGTCTGCGGGTGACGACGGCTCGTTTGTAGATCCTGCTCAGTGGTCCAATATCTACAAGACTAATTCTTTATCATAATAACTTCACACATACTAGAAACAGATACAGACATAAATTGACGACGTAACCTGCTAAGAATTCTCAACAAAGTATTCAGTTGCATCAAGATGGCTTCCCTTAGCAGTCTCTATCAGGCCTTTCCACATCACTACGGACATATACAATTTCCAGCTTACTCTACACCTTGTTTTTATGGTCTTCGAGACACCGCTTATGCTGCTACTACTGCTGCTGCTGCTGGGTTTCATTTTGGAATTCTGCCGTCCCTAGAGAGAAGAGAAACCCCTCAAAAACCACCATATTCGTACATAGCCTTAATTGCTATGGCAATCCGTGCTTCCAGTGAGAAAAAGTTGACATTGAGTGGGATATACCAGTACATAATGGATAACTTTTCTTATTACCATGACAACAAGCAAGGTTGGCAGAATTCTATACGACATAACTTGAGCCTAAATGACTGTTTTGTGAAATTACCACGAGAGAAAGGAAAGCCAGGGAAGGGAAACTACTGGACTCTAGCTCCAGATTGTGAGGAAATGTTCGAAAATGGAAATTTCCGTCGACGAAAGCGCCGACCAAAATCATTCACCAAATCCACCAACAATGATACGGACAGAAACATGAGCGACGACGGGGGTGTAGAGCCATTTGCCGAGGAGAAAAGTGATGACGAGTTTGAAAATGACGAAAATATCGAGAACTCAAGCTGTGTTTATACAAAAAGAAATAGCAAACATTGCGAGAAACACAGCGTGGAGCAAGCCTCGGGGAAGTTACGGGATCGCGTAGAAAATGACTTGAGCCACGAGAGCGATTACGAAGCAGATCATGTTATTCTTTCTGAAACCGATAAAAACATTTCCTGTGCTGAGCCACAGTCTAGATTGGAGTTTAAAGAGAGTATTCCTGTGAACGCAATTATTGAAAATCGTTCTGAACCACAACAATCACAGAAATTGACTTCATTCAGTATTGAAACTCTTCTAGGAGAATCATGTTTAAAAGATTCTAAGAAACGCATTCGATCAGACGGGCAAGAGGAATACGAAGGTGTTAATAAAACTAAACACACGCGCGCTAAAATTCAAAAAATTGACGAAACTGAAAAGAAAACAACTGAAAAGTACAACTTTTCGCTGGATGAACATTCAACAACAAATCATATTGAACGTAGCCCCGAACCCGTGCAGATGTCGCGAGTATCGCCAAAACCACAGGCTCTTAGTATATCGATCCCTGTGTCTTCGCAATATAATCGAGATATTTCGAGTCCAAACCAAGAATTCGTTCACCGACTTCGCAGTCTATATGAAACCCGCAGCCCGATTGCTTTCAGTCCGTATTCGTCGGTTCGCTACGCACCGTCGATGTATGTCTCCCCGATGTATCCGAGCCAGCACGACTTATCGCCTCCAGCTTATGTGGCTTTTCCATACGGAGTTAAACCATGGAAATTAGATGGAAGTAGTTATAAGAGAGACATTATTAACATGTACTGATTGATAGAATTATTTAACACGTAAAAATAATTAATAGTGTGGTGTTTATATTAAATTTCATTATGAATATAATGAGATGAGGCTAAGAGATATATTTTTATATAAGTACTGTAAATTGTTGTATACAATTTACAAAGAGACGGTATAATTGTTATAAACCTTTGTTCTGTTCATTATTATTATAAAAAAATTGTCTTATCACAGTTTGTATTGTTAAATATTATGGTACATCCACCGTAACTTTTAAAACTACAGATAATACAATTTAATTAATTAATTAATTATTGAGAATTACAGTTTTGGCCCAAGATCTAATGATTGATTTTCTTTCGTTTGAGATAATACGTTACGTTGTATAACGAACGAGATAATTATAAATTCATAAGAAATACAATTATACATTTTTGCTGTTGAGTGTGTGAACCTACGTTTTTTAGCCGTAGAACAAGCATATATTATTATATTTTTCTTTCATTTTGTGATTTCTTTCATTCCCTTTGACCTTTGTTGATGAAGTATGGATAACAAAATTAAAATATAATGAATTTGATATATTTAATTGTTGGTTTTATTCAGTCTTTATCGTTCGGATATTTATTCTATTAATGACCACCGAACAAGAATATGGATCGGAAGAAACTACGATAATATGTTAAAAACACAACCTAATTGGTGATTTTGGTTTATTATGACGCAATGTTGGTACCGGTAGGCATAATCATAACAGTTAATAGGGCCTATTTATGGTAAGGCATGATGAAATATCATAATTATGCTGATATCCGGTGTAAAAAACATCGCGTCAGTTATAAGAAATCTTTAACTCATTCTTAAAATTTTCCCTTAATAAACATCGGAAGACACAGACGAGTTAAAAATTCAACCACACATAACTTACATTCAATCACAATATAAGCCTAATTATATAAGGTTAAATTGAAGATAGTGGTGGTAAAGATAAAGATAAACTTTATTGTCCATCAAATATGTGGAATATATATATATATATATATATATAATTGTTTTATCAAAAAGGAATATCATCAGGTATATACATATAAAAATTTGATAATTCAATACACTTAAATCTACCATGAATTATTATTATTATTAATCATTTCATTAACACCACCAGCGTCATCTGATCATTATCATTATATTTTATCACAATAATTATTATAAAATTTCACAATAAAAAATACGAGAAAAAAAAAGAAGCAGATATACAATCAATAATGAGGCCAACATCATTTAAATTAACGTTATTAGCCTCACAATCTCACTCCTTGCTTCAATTCCTGTCACAATTTTTCTTTTTTCTTGCAACTCAAAAACTAATCTCTAGTCTTATAGAGACTGGACGAGTTTCGTATCATCGGAAAACTATATTAAATTGTATACGTGGAGATGATAGCTTGGTGGTTGAGATGCTTGTTTTCCAACCCCAGGGTCCTGGGATCAAATCCCGAGACAGCACTTGATTTTTTCTTACTACTAAAAAAAACTATTTTCACTCCCTATTTCGTAATGAGATTTTGCTAATACTGTACAGCATCACATTATTTAATTTATTTAAGAGGGCCGCTGAATATCAGCCGACCTTTTAGGATAAGCTGGAAAGGTCACCCTCTATATTTATATTTCAAACATATTTATACAGGATTAAAAACATATCAGGTGGTTCTTATAGCCTGTTTTCCATAAGGTCCTGTTCAAAATTATACTATGGAAGATAAAACAAACATTATACATCACACTTCAATAGATATTAAATTCGAATAAAGCAAAAAGGGATTATTAGATAGTAAAAACGCTCGGTCATTATTTTACATACGCGCGCTGGATAAACCGTTCAACATTTTAATTTATAAAAATAAATTTGGAAAGGTCAAAACATAACAGTGATAAAATCAAAATGATAAAAAATGCACACGCACATAATATACCGATGTTCGATGTACGTACACATCATTTACAGAAATGCATATAGGCATACGTATACATACATCGTACACAGTCAAGAAAAAACTATAAATATGAAAATACTAAATTCTCTCGGATTAAATAATTAACGTTATAACAATTAATAGAGGCACATGCACAACACAAGATATAATGTTAAAAAAGCTGCATCCATATCGGACCGAATCGAACAGAAATTAGGACCGCGTTTCAGATGCGCTGAACGCCAGCCAGCTAACAGTTAAAAACGTTTCTTTGTAGAAACAGAAATACGTATTGATAACATAATTTCACAACTAAATAACTTTGCAAGATTTTGTTAACGTGATTTTCAGACATTACCACAAAGTTCCGCTTAAGTTATAATATGATTACTAGGCTCTTTCAAATTAACGCTGCAAAATCCTTCCAAGATATTATAAGAGTAGGCTTATATAATTTAGTTAGGTACGGCTAGTATTACAGTGCAAACCTCCGACGATACGAATATATAAGTATCGTAGACTGTGATTCTTCTGTTGTAGCATATTTCTCGCCATATCAACTTGGGTTGCACTTTCCATATTTATTATATATTTTCTATAACCTCATTTTAACAAGGCCGTTGGGTCTCTTACGTTTCTTTTTATAATGTGTGTGAAATAAATCAAAGTTTGTTTGCATCCACCATTGGGTTAAATACATCCGAGTAATTTAATAGACTTACATGTTTTCATTTAATTGCTTCGCCAAACAACGAAAATATTGAATAAACCTGTTCGCAAACAGGACAAGCAACGGCCAGTACTTTAATAACCGGTTAATTGAATATTTTAACTGTCGATCAATTTGACATAACTTGTCAAAATCGGAAAATAAAACAAACCAGTATTTGGAATGCAAATCCCAAGGTGTTTATGTTACTGTTCATGCGTCACTCTATTTAACAAAGAGAATAAAAACCTCTGTCGCACCAGCTAAATCCTATAGCCTACTGCGCCGTTGGACCTTTCATATTATGTTTAAATTTCAGTGCAACAAGCAGTTGAGAAGAATGAAGAATAAACGAAAATACCTGTACAAAAACATCATTAGTTGATGGTTTTTGTTAGTGGTTTGTTCTATTGACAGCCAGTTGGGCCTGGGGGAAAACAAGTAAAGAATTCACAATCGTCAGTTTGCCTTCTCCCCAACAAAACCCTTGTATACAATCGTTTAAATGGGTGAGTTTATTTGCCCAGAACTTCGTTTACATGGGTAGATACATCCGCCCTTTGTCGCTCACATAGCCCAACGTATACGATCCCATATAAAAACAAACATAATTTTTTTAATTTCTTCCCCACTCTGTCTGTTTCCTTTTCTCTAAATATTACTGAAATACAGGCCTAGTGAAATCATAAGTGCTGACATGAACGTGAAACTAATTTAACCATGCACACCATTAAAAGTTCAAATTACTTTCGCAATTCAACTAAATTCCAAAACAAACACGAGAAAGTTTAATCAGGCTGTTTTCGACACTGATTTCATGATAATCTTTTGATAATATTGAAAGGTAACTTTATTTATTATTGTAAATTTATGTTTTTTAATTTTTTTTTATTTTATTTTATTTTTTTTAGTATTCCATAACCATTGCGACCCTTTTATTAGTACCAATTAGTGTTTTTTGTTTTGGTAGTAATACAGAAATCGGACTCTTACTCAACCTTTGTACTCTTATGTTATAGGCCTGTATTTTGGTTCTATTCAAACGTCGACAATGAATGGCTATGAAAAACATGAAACATTAATAAACAATTTCGATATTGATCATAAGAAGACTCAACAGACTCACTAAAAACATGAAAAATATCGTCTTTTGATAATAATTGTTTATGTTTTCGTAATTACGATAAAATTTGAGACTAAAGCATCTGAAAATGTAATTCATAGGCCTATATGAAACTCGATCACAGACCTAGCCCTTTACTCTTGGGCGCCAAACTAGTCTCTGTTCCTAGTGCAATACTCTCTAATCGACAGTAAGTACACTTTTTTTATAAGAACGCTAAGGCTGAAATTGCTTTAAAATTTAAAAACAAAGTAAGAACAAATTGAGGCTGAGATGAAATGTCAACTAAGGTTCATTGTTTTTTTTTAAATAGAAAAACCAACAAATCTTACAAGTACCTTAATGTGCAGTAGTTTTAACTACGTAATACCCTCTATAATACAATAACTGATATAATAATAGTCTTCTTTTAATTTTAATTTTGTTAACGTTTTTTTTTATTGGTTTAAATTAATATGTACAAATCGCCACTGCTTGCGTGCGTAATTCAGCAGCTTGCTTCAAATCTGCTTCAAGTATATTCATTCAAACAATATCGTGTTACACACGATAAATCAACAGAAAGCTGATGCGAAACGCTAATCTGATATCGCACCAAATCCAACAAATTATGTAGTTTTAGAACCTTTTGGATATTTTTATAAGTATAGTGTACCAACCTTACATAAGTAACACAAAAATATAAACAAAATATACACTTTGCTTATCATAATACAGATATTTCTATATATTATTTTATCTCTTATTAATAAATTATTTTGACAATGTAAATAATTGGTTTGATGACTTAATTTCGGTAGGTCTTATTTCGATGTTATTTATGAGCTCATTCGAAGCAGTACCATTATTACCGTATTTATTTATTTATTGTATTATAAAGGACTTACAGGCCTATTATTAGGCCTATCATTACCGTTACCTTTACCGTCGTTGTATTATTATTATTATTATTATTATTATTATTATTATTATTATTATTATTATTATTATTATTATTATTATTATTATTATTATTATTATTATTATTATTATTATTATTAGTAGTAGTAGTAGTAGTAGTATTAATTATTATTTAATATTTTATTATTATTTATTATAGGCCTATAAGTATATGTATTTTTCATTTGCTAATATTTTCAACCTTAGTTTTAACATGCATATACAATTCTAACAATCTATAGACTATCGTTATTATCATTATCATCATATTCATCATTATCATTCATCTTATACTTTTATTGTTAAAATAATAATTTATTATTATTATTGTTGTTTTAGGCCCCTATTTTTATCGTCCTAATTAATTTTGTTATTGCTGCTTACAGCAACGCACCTGAGTTTTAATATACCCTCAATTTAAAACCTGATCAAATTCCAACATTTTAGTGATCTATCATCGTTTTAAATGTGCCTATTTGTTTGTTGTGTTGGTACTGTACATGACGTCATAATATAGTGGTACATTAGTCAACATGCCACTCATGATCAAGTTGTGAGTGATCTATTCTATTTCTGATAGGATTATTGATAGTAATGCTTTTCAATAAGAATGTCGTTTATTTACTGAGTATTAACAAATCGAAGGCTGTTTGGTGTTGGTATTTAGGTTCTAGATGCTGTATATGAATCGTCAATTAGTGCTGAGAAGGTGTGCGTCTGCAAGAAAAACAAAACAAAAAACAAATACAACGGAACCGGTGTTGACTGACGTGGGGTTAGTTGAAGGGAACACTAATTATGCCGTTCTTTAGCATAATCAACTCGACAAGTAGGCCTATGGAGGCCCTAATCAGATGGCTCTGATGTATTGATATTAGGCCCACCATAATTCAAAACATCGAGCTAGGCAATGGGAAGAATCGGGGGTATCTGTATATATATCCCTACTACTTGACAATAATATAATGATATTCTATGATATTTATTGAATAATGGGTCTCCATTACATAAGTATATCAAATCATGTCATATTTGTTTTTTAAGTAAACAATATAATTTAATATTTTAATTGATTCTGGAACATTATAATTTTAAACTGAGAATTATAATAAGACAATGTTCTTTTACATTTAACAGACATACAGTTCCATTCTTTTACGGTACGATACAAATGGGCTGGTAATCAATTTATGAGTGAATTATTGTTAGTACAAATCCACATAAAATCAGAGAAAACTGACTTGTTTTGATTGTGTCTCATTTAAACTTTGATAACCTAATCCATTTAATCGAACAATTAATGTATTTAATTTGAATTTAAGCGGTTCTTAATCTCGGCATTGTCTCATAGATGGAAATCCAAACGCGCGTTGAAGCTGATGATAGTGCATTTAAAATACACAATCTGGGACAGTCATATTTAAGATATGATCATAATGATGCGCGAAAAAGTTGTCTTAGTAGCATTAAAGCACTGTCCAGATCAAATTTTCTTTGACAAAAAAACTGTTGTATGCCCATATATAGTCACGATGTGCCTATATATGGTTATGAAGTGATGTCATCCGTGACCATATTTAGCTGGCATGTCACATGTTTTTGTTAAATATAATTTGATAGCCTGAACGCGGCTTAAGTAGTATAAATCTGTTTTCCAGAGTACGAACATCCCCTTGAATGCTGTTCGTAACTCCATATTATGTTAGTCACAGAAAAAATGTTGTGCCTAATCTCTCACCATTTCGTTCGGGGCGTTTCTCAAGTATCTTTAAGAGCATAAGTATTTTCACTGTAAAATACCGTAAGAGCAATACCTCTTAAATAAAACCTTAATGAACTCAATAACTAAATCAAACACAGGCTTGTAAAAGGCAATTTAACGGTGAGGAGAGCTAGGGTTATCATAAGGGTTTTCGATTAAAAAAAACTACTTGGTTTAGAAAAATAACAGGAAAGTGTGTTTAGCAGTAGCAATCCCTTGCTAAAACAATTGTCTGGTCAGTGCCTGTCAACACTGTCCGACAGGATTTCCAAAACAAGTTTTTCGACAATATGAATGTTTGCTTTTAAAAACTTCTCAATAATTTCGTAATTTCTTATTGTGAATAATCAAAATATTTTGTAATATTGTATAGAAAGAGATGAAAGTAGATTAAAAAAAAACAATAAAGATGGGTGATCCCTAAAGAAAGGCAAAACATTGTAGAAAATAATGATAATAAAAAAGAACACAATAGTGAATGTCTGAACGCATATTAAGAATAATACAGATGTATTAAGTAATTATGTAACAGAAATAGATTATACTATTATTAACAACTGTTGAAATAAAAGCGGGACGACCCCACAAAAGAGAGAAAAAAAGTCTAAAACATTGGTTTCTTTTGTACAGGAATAATAACATTCGGCCGTTATCGTTATTAATATTGTCATCGTCGTCATCTTCATCTGTATCAACAACATAACATGACGAAAGTACGTTAACGTCAAACTTAAACAATATAAATAGGCCTATTACTGAACTGTATATTAGGCCTAGGCCTATATTAACATCGTCATCATAATGATATGATATATATTATTTAGATACTATGTTAATTTACGTGTTCTTTGTTTTCATACAGTCTATAGTTTGCAAGGGCCACGAGTTGAAAACCTCTAGAGCGATTCATGAGTGATTCTTTTTTATATCAACGGTAATTTAATATTATTTCGTTCATTATTTTACTATTGATTATGCCAATGTGGGCACATTAGAAAAAAACCCAACATGAACATCGATATCAATTGTGAATCAACGTTGTATAAACTAAACAAGTTTTCAACTTTATTTCACCTGTGAATCACCTAAAACAACATTATTAACATCAACTTTGTAACAACTAAAACAACATGAAACATTTGGGATCTCTTTGCGTATATTTTCAGAAACAATTACACATTAAGTACAGTAGAGTTGCCTTTGTTTTCTTAGCCAACATTTTATTAAAACGAAATATTCATGTAAATGACAGAGAAAGTGTGTATGCTTGAACATGCTAAAAAGTGCTGTACCGGTACATAACTAAAACCATGGACCTAAAACCCTACTTGCCTGATAAATTGACCTTTCCGGAGTGTCAATCAAACTTCACAACTGACTAATCAGAACAACGCTAGGAATACGCGCGCGTCTTACAAACACACGTGTTGTCCCACAAACGCACGTGTTCGCGTATGTTTTAACACTGCCGTCTTGTGGGGCCTTAGCAACAAAATCCAAGGGGCGGAGCCTAGCGGAAAGGTCCATTGATTTTTGAGGCACAAGAAGAAAAAATGGTAACCAGTGGTCCCAGACCTAAGTTATGTAATGACATGTTTGATTAACAATTTTTTATTGAAGCCTCGCTGACATGTTATTGAGGGAACGTAGTTCGGCCTACAGTGTAATCTCGTGAGTACTTACTAACAGGCTGTAATTAACAAAAGCAAAATTTTGTACATTTATTTTTTGTATTATGCCGTATGTTTGTTTGGCTCAGATGAAGTGTCTTCTGGATTACTTGTGTTATGCAAGGAAATATAATCGGCTTATGCATGTTATTGTATTTTTCTGATTTTTTTTTTTGTATTATTATTTTTGATCTATTTTTAGTCATTATTTTAAATTTGGAATTATACATTTTTGCTGGGCGCCAGTACCAACACAACAACCGATACATTGTCGCTTATCCCTTCCCTTATGTGAGGTTACTCGAGGAGCTGAACTATCACTGTCAGATTTGAACCGAGTTTTTAGAGCAAGATGTAGGAACATTATTAGCTTCGAATGAATTTAAAGTCAAAGATGTTGCACGGTCCGGTTTTTCACTCAATATCAAGTTCATTGATTACAGAACCGATCTTACAACGGATGATTTAAGTGTTTACTTTCATCACTCGACCAAAAGTTGTATCAACAAATACACTCATTTTTAGAGCCGAGCGAGCGAGAATGTGGACAGAACAGTTTTGGAGGTTGTGTGCATGTCAGAACGGGTTAAAAAGACAAAATATGCATTAACGATTTGAAAGGAAAAAAAATTAAATAAAAAAAAGTGGATCCTGTTTAATGTATTAATGATTGTTGTATTCTATCGAAAAAATGATATTAAAAATTATAATTGTATAATTATAATTGTAATTATCGTTACCATATTAAATGATTATCAATTTAATTTTATATTATTTATATCATTATAATTAACATTACGATTATTATAAATGTAATTATATGTTTATGTTGATATTAGTTTTATACTGGTATGAACTGGAACTGGAATTTATACTATAGTTTTCAAAAACATGATCTATTTTTGTAAGTTTTGATTGTTTGTATTGTGATTTAATAAAATATATTAAATTTATTTAATGTATTTTGTAATTATCATGCATTTCAGCTGATGCTTTCATTTGATGTATAATTCAATTGAATTGAATATTATTATCGCTATCATCATTAAATACTATATTTATTTGACATTACATACGGTATACCATTACCTTTGTTATTATTATTACCATATTATTTTAATTAGGCCTATCTATTAACAGCAAAATTGTCATCACTATAATTACCATTATCCTTGTCATTAAAGTATCAGTATAACTACCAGCAATCGTACAGCAATTATACATTTATTTTTGGTAAATGATTCCTTGAAAGTAAATTTAGTGTTGAGTAAAAAACTGGTCCTTTTGGGAAATTTTGAACAAAGAGATTTTGTTTTTAATAACATAATAATGGTTTTAAAATTCCATATTTGTATAAATGCAGGTTTAAAAATTGTATGCCTATCTTCAAGAATGCATTAACTGAGATAAAACATTTCTATAAAATGGAAAGGTATATGTTTGATACCAATTGTAAGAAAAACAAATTTAAAGTACGTTGGCATAACTGGCGCACTTTTTTAAATAACTTCTAAAATGGAATGTATAATAGATTAGTTAGGTTGGAAATGTTGACATTGTAACTTAGTTAGACGTGAAAAAAAAAACCTGTTATGTTTACTCCGTTGCATTACATGGATACCTGGATATGTGGATGAATAATAATAATAAAATTTAAAAAAAAAACTACCAGCAATCGTAGCATCACTGGTCATAATTATCATCGTCATTATCAGGGTGATTATCAACAATCAGTGTTAACATTATCGGAGTTATTTAATGTTGTTAATATAATTTTAATTTGCAAAATAGCCTAAATTGGTTTAACACATAAACTTCATAATAAATGGAAAGACAATGAGATGAAACTTTTACCTTAAAATTTAATCCATTTTAATTAGGCCTATATTATGCATAATAGATTAATAATATAATTTCTTACTTCGGTCATCTCTAATATGACACAAAAGTAGGCCCCTGGTGTTTATAATGTTTCAGCTGTTTGAGGTAGCGGTATAGTAATAGGCCTAATATCTAAATAGCCTTATTTAATTCCATTTTTGTTTGAGGTGGGTTTCTGGATCAAGTTTAATTTAACATTAGATTTAAGCCTGTCTAATTCAATTGTTCATTACCTTACTTACCTCACATGGGGAAATTTATTTAAAAAGCATGGAAAATGAAGATGTAAAGAGGAATAAGAGTATGATCACTCACATAAACAAATATACAATTTTAAAAAGAGCAACGAAAGGACAATGAAGATGACGTCACGAAGTGCTATTGATATCATACAATCATAATTTTATTTCATTGAGAAAGTGCAGGCGGTCAAACAGTCGCAACTGAGGTTCTTGTAACACGGGGATTAGAGCACGTAAAACAATAATTTGAAGTAATCAAAAGATAATTATCAACGTTCAAATCGATTATCGCCAATTTAGGCCAGCGCTATCAGATCACTGGGTTCAAATCAAGATAAATTCTGCAGAGAATCAATTTGATAACGTTCTTATTTGACCCCATTGGCTCATCACAGCACGAACGCCCGGTCTATTGAGGTCGCGATACCGGTGATCAGACGCGAGTCCATGGGACCACACAGAAAACACTAGCGAACTCACGCAAGGAAGATGATTCTTTGACAAATTGCACGTTTCTCGACATCCGACCCATCCGGTGAACTTGCATTCCAAACGCGTCTCGCCAAACACCCAGGTGTAGATGTCTTTACTCCGTCAAAAAGCGACACGATATCCTATACGATTTCGTAAAATGTACGGAAGACAAAAAACAGAAACGATAACAATTCGTGATACAAATTGTGAAAAAAAGATAATCGATAGCGTAAGCAAAGTCTGCAGATAACTGTTTAGTTTCTAGCACTTTACCAAATAGTGGATTTCCTTTGTTGTATTTCAAATAGGCCTATGTATTGAGGTAATTTTAAAAACCTGATAGACTTTTTTTTTCATTTATTAAGCGCAATTTATATAGCTCTTCAACATCACAAGAAAAATTACAAAAGCACAGACCGAACAAACAAAAGCATATCTTTCTTCTCTATCTGTAATGTTAATTACATTATAATAATATGGTAGACCTATGTTTAATTAATTTATTATTATCTGTATGACACAATTAGTTTTTAAAGCATTGTTATAATTAAAATTAGACCAAACAAAATATAGAAAAAAAATGCTTAATAAAATTGAACAGAATTTTGTGGTAAATAATTATCGTTATTTACATAAAATTATTAAAAGATATCAGAAAATGTTTAATGTTCTTTCAAAATGCAATAATATATGTAAAAATATCTTGCACTAATAAAACCTTTACTTTAGCTTCAGCATTCACAGATTTCTGCAGAATACCTATATTCAATGGTGTCCAGAGTCTGTATGCCTAAGAGTTAAAACAAACTTCGATGTGACGCAAGTCATTGTGATTCAATATTTCGGATTTCAATAATCTGAAATAAATTTGATGAACAAAAACTTTCCTATGTCGTTTACTTATCAGTAAAACCAGATTCTTAGATGTACTGTATTCCACAAAACTAGAAATCCTGTATATTAAGCTGTATACTATGCTCCCAATTTCAACAATGTACCGTACTCTATTTAGAGAAAACCATGGTGCATCCTTATTTGGTAAATTGAAGATGCTGCAATCTAGATCTAAAGATGCCTACTAAGTAGATACTTTCACAATGGTAAATTATGTAATATTTATGTGCAGTACAAATAGATTTCGATTAATTATTCACCTTTTAAATAGAGGATTTAATACACAAACATAAATGCACATAACTAAAAGAATAAAACCAATAGTTTCTATTTATAAATATTGGGTGTGCATCGTTGAGCGCATTTAATGACAAATTGCAAATAACGAACTCTTTAATGTTAAAGCGTTTCAGTTTAAAGTAAACCCCCGAATGACTAGACTGGTACCGAAACTTAGGTCTAATGAACATAAAATAAGATCTGAAGGTTTTTTTGTATGCACTAATCACTTAAGTATATAAGCATACTATGTTGAGATAACTTAAAAAATAAAATTTAATTTAAACATTATACAATAAGTGAGATTAATGGTTTTTTATTTAAAAAATAGAACAAGGGAAATATGTTCTCATCAATAATTAACAGACGCGTACGTATTACCGATACATTTTTTTTTTCAGTATAAAACTTTAATTTTGGTTGGCAGGGAAAATAGATTAGTAGTAAGGTATAAAAAGGCCGAAAGTCAGTGAAACAAACATTTACACATTTTTCGATCTGATTATCAATAAATGTTGATATTATATTATCCGATCCTAAATGTTTAAAATGTTATTCTAGATTTTAATAGGGATAGTAGACAGGCTATATGCCTAAACTTGTACTGAGTAAAAGTATCGTAAAAAAATCATGATTGGATCTAATACTGAGAGTGTAACTCACGGAATTCAGGTGTTGCCTAAAAGCATGAATCTTATTGGTTTTTTTTCTTTTTTTTTTCTTTTTTCCATTGTGTTCACTTCGTCTGCAATTATCATGACGTAATTTAAGTCTAGTCCCAGAGTTGAAATTAAACGCACTAGTGCGTGAATATCACGTGACATAGGAACATGAAGTCGTCAGAAGAAAATATAAATCTCAGCAATTTCAAGAAACAATAAACATTCTGGCAACGGCTCAAAATGGCGTAAACGTTTTTGATGTGTTTATATAACAATAGGATTATTCGCATCAATCGATCGAATGTAGGCCTACCTGCTATGAGAAATTAAATAACACTTCATTTGCCCGAATCTATAAGATTAATATTGATAAATATTTTATAAAGTCGATACGCTTGATGACAAATCTTTAATTTGATACTTGAATATTTACAAATACGTGTAATCATATCCGATATGTATAGCCTAGGTGTTAATCCGGTAGAATGAATAACTTACGAAACAAACGAAATTCTTTGAAGCAAACTAACATTTAAAATAACCAAGTGATTTATAGATTTAAACAGAAAATTAATCAAATCCACGAGTCTGTAATGGGAAATGTTGCGAGTGGAGTGATTCGACGAAAGTTTAACGAAACATTGCGAATGATATCGTAACAGACACGTGTTATGAATTAATTTCATCAAATTTTGTGGAGATTCACCCAAAAGGTTATTTTTAAATTTCATGTTATTATAATGTATGTATATTTCAAGCGACGCAGTTTATATTAAGTGTGAATTTGAAGTTGGTGGTGTTGGCTTTCATTTTAAATTTGGATTTCTTTGTTTAATGTTGTCTTTGTGATTCTCTTTGACCCACCGTTATTAATATTCTCTCCTTTTTTGAACGGCACCACGAGCAACGACTTTTGGAGTGGTGCCATATAAATGGAACGATTGATTGATTAATTGATTAATTGATATGAAATGAAAATATCAAACAGAAATAATAAATAAAAGGAATGGTAATTACTCAGCGGTAGAATTAGTAGATCACTGAAATGAAAGAATATTTTATAATGATGTCATGATGATGAGGTTGACGATGACGATAATGATACTTTTATAAAAACTACAAAACCAAATGACGTCATATTAAGTTAATGATAATGAATAATTAATAATAATATTAATAATAATCTTTATTATGCTTAATAATATAGACAATAGGCCTATAATAACAATAAATATTATTATATAGATTATAATAATGTTATACTATTGTTATCAAAGATTAATATTAATGGCAATACTAATACCAAATGTAATAACATTATTATATTGTATACATTGTTGATTCATTTTAGTTATATATGTCTAATATAACAGAACGAACGTTACTGCACAATAAAGAGAGGGAGGCACTGATTTAACGTTTCTACCTTTATTGTGTCATTTTCTAATACAACGATAGAAAGAAAATAATAATAAAATAATAATAATAACATTGATAATATTACCCTGACTGTAAGTCTAACTCTCTATTGATGCCTATTACATGATAATTTAATGTGTTATTTGGCCATATGATCAATTAACAGTCATTAATTACTTATTGCTTATGTGAAATATGCATTAAGGATTAATAAAATTCGCCTATCGTCGAAAGTACTAAAAAGGGAATACTTCCAATGACAAAATAGCATCCGCTGATCGCCATAGCATTCTTCCTTTTATAATAATACTGAGTAACATGCATGTGAGTTTACAATAGGCAACATGATTAGTAAGCCGAGCTTTCGGCCGAATGTTTATAAATATGTACAATCGATACAAGAAAAACAAACTAGTCAATTTCTATCAAAATTCAATTTACAAGGTACGTGACTTAAAGAACAGCAACAGAAAAACACGAGAACATGATTTAAAAAACGTAAAGATTGCATTGAGTTCAGGTACTGTAAGCGCCATAGAGGATCATGACGTCATGATCAAAATACCGAATGGTACGTGCTGACAATACAATTAATTAATATTGATAGATTTTTTTACAAGTAGGCTTATATTAATTATGAAGTGCTAGGGTGGATAGCATAGGCCTTGTAGGAGTCAGTTATGTTTGGAGAGTTGTGCGAGATAGCTGGGTGTTAACGGGAGGGGTAAAGATAGTTTGTGTGCGAAAGTTGTTTACTGTATTTTTTTGCGTATGAGGTACGGTGAGAATATGTATTGAGAAATAGATCAAGGGTTCGACCATGATTAAATCCATGTAACATTATGCTTTCCATCGAGCTCAAAGTGCTCATTCTTTATCTTCAAGTCCCGGGTTCGAGGGCAATTGTTTTTGCACTCGCAGATTTCTTACCGTTTAAAAATATTTTGCTAACTTTTGGGCATCTTTTCAAAATGGGCTTCTTTTTGATGTTACTTTTGAAAGTAAAGAGGGAGGCTTCTTTTGAAAATGAATGCTGTAAATTTTGGGAATTACTACTATAAAACAATAAATAGGGCCACTGCAGGCCTAACATCAATCTATATCATGGAGTGTATTAACCGGCATTAAATCACCTAAACTACTGTATGAACCAAGCGTGGTTTTAATTTATTTTGTTTCTTTGAAATTCAAGTACAGTGTACCGGTATGTAGCCCATGGGCTCCTTTTCGAGGCTACTTTTGAAAACTAAAGAGGGGGCTTCAATACGAGACGGGCATCTTTAAGCTTATTGAGATTCTATTCGAAGTTATACGGTATATATGGTATATGTATAAAGCATTAGGTTTATCTCTTTACGTGTTAC
>NW_022720349.1:264319-302293 GCF_011630105.1 Anneissia japonica | reverse complement strand
TATATATAGGCCTACCCATTTATAATGAGTATAAAATTAAAATATATATCTTGAACACTATTGACAAATATTTTACAGAATTTAATCAATGTTTCGTGATAAAACTATAATTAATTGGCAAATTATTCTCGCCGAAGGCAAATGTATGGATTATGTTTCAAAATGAGGCAAATGGAGTTGAACTTCTCGTCAAATTTGTCAAACAAAAATTCTTTCTAGGCTAGTTGTAGCGATGCGGGAGAGGCTCGACACAGCGGGATAGACGTGTCCCTCACGGCTTCATTGTATCACCGCGATGCTCGATCAAGGGATCGCTTATGAAACTCGGTCCGGTTCTTATTTTCACATCATCTTTATTTTCAGTCTGTTGTCACGTATAATGAATAAACTGTCTATACTGTTTATACGTAGGCCTATACAGAAAAGTAGATTAATATCAAACTAATGAACAAAAATAAAAATATAATTTGTAACGCCTTTGAGTTTTTCAAACTAAAAGCACATAAGCTTAGGCTGATATAGGCATATTAAATTCGTATAGTATTTTATCATGCAAATTCACAAAATGAATATGAATGGTTTTGTAATTAAAGAAAATCTCTCTTTGATTGCATGTTTTGCGAGTATAAAATTATTGAAAATACTGAACAATTAGGTACAGGAGCCTGTCATTGAATAAAACACCCATTCCTAACACTCTTATACACATCTAGATGTGTATAAGAGACAGTATATATATACATATGGTATTTAAGTATACTACAGGCATATATTGACCTATATTATAAGCCTAGAGAATAGTTCTATACCATAAGGTTTGAGCGTTATCATAACGTTAAATTAAAGTACATAAAACTGCAATTTTACATCATGTATAATAGGTCTAGGTCTTATTGTAATTTGATTCAGCTTTTATTCGTTACATTTATTATACACGCTCCGGTATTGTAACAAATTTTAATATAAGCAGGGGTTGATGAACGCTCAAGAAATAGTATTTTAGATAAATTTAGTAAGTACAGGTGATACACGCGATATATTTCATGATATAGCCTCTCATATAAATCAATTGTCAAAAACAAGAGCCGTTCCCACGATACTAAGATCGTTCCCTTAAGAAAGAGTATGCCAGGTTCGGTGAGAACTTCAACGTTCAAATTAGCCTAGTCTAACTGACGTTTTCGCTTGTATTATAAACCATTTCTTCCCTAGCCCTCAAGCCAAGGAAGTGAAGTGATACTACACTACTGCTACAGCCGCTGGCTTCTGGAGCTGTTTGCGTCTGTGTGGCTTGGCTTTCGTTGACATCACTGGTTTCAACCTAGACTTCTCGTGAGCCCATGGGAGAAAATAGGATTCCTTTTGAATTTGCCAATTTAACATTCGTCTTGAATTGATAAGACATCAATGGAAAAGTTTCAACCAAAAAATTAAGCAGTTAAAATACTAATATTTATTGTAAAGAATACCGGTAAAAATTCTAATAATTCTAGTTATATAACGGATAGTAGGACTAATACAATTTTGCCTAGGCTCAGTGTTCTTATTCTTTTGCTGATTTCAGGAAATGTTTTTATTTTGTTATTATTTCCACACGTTTTTCAAACATAAAAAATATTATTGTACAGGAGCTGTCTCTTATACACATCTAGATGTGTATAAGAGACAGATATATAATAGACCTATAGGCATATGTAGTATCACTTTACTTTTAGCTTAAGTTAAAGGCATATATGTATTTATTATTTTATTTGTTTATTTTGTTTAATATTTTTTGTAAGTGTTGTATTTATATAGTATATTTATTTGATGTCAACTTTTAATTGGAGGTATTTTATCTAAAAAATGATCTGGTAAGGAAATTAAATTAAAAATAATAATAAAGTAAGTGTAGGACTAGACATTGTAGACCTAGTTCTTTAAGTATTGCGCAATATACTAAGCGATATGAATTTTGAGATGGACTACGTAAACCTTATGCCAAACTTGGAATTTCAAAAACTTACAACTTCATTAATTATTCCATTAATTTGTATAATACCAACCTACAAGATATTTAATCCTGAATTTTAGTGGAGCTGCTTAATATTTAAGATGCATGTTTTTAATTCAAATCCTCTCAAAAACCTAGATTATGTTTGTTTTGGTCACAACTAAAATAGTTCTACAGATTTCCCTAATGTAAAGCCAAACCACACCCGAAATCCTGTGGGAGAGGTAGCTTGATAGTGCGGGTTGCTCACTAAATAACAAAATTAAATAAAATTCAAATAGATAAGTGCCAAAAATTATGCACGAACGAAGTCCCGAGAATTGGATTCTGTCCATTATACACATTGGCTGTCAGTAAGCCTACATCACCATACAAGCCTACATGTATATGACAATTAGGATATTCAAATTTCAAAATTTCATAAAATAATCACAATGAAGCCTAAGATTGAATAAAACATTACAAACGAGATGACGGAAAACCAAGTGACGGAGATAAAGGTGATGAAGTGAGGTGATAAAGCATGCTACTTAATAACAAGTCCAGGTGCGACATTTCGGACATTGTTGATGTATTTTTTAGAGAATAGTTTGTTTTTGTTAGCAGCTGAGTGTAGCATCTGGTCAGATAGAGAGTTTTAAGTCTCTCCTGCAAAAGCTAGACAAGCCTAATGGATCGTTGGCGTGTGGATATGGTGTTCATTTTAAACGAAAACAACTCGTTGAAGAGTTGAAGGAACGGGTCGTTTTACTTCTCCTGTTTTATTGGATCAGGTTGATGTTTCTAAATTCGTCTGAAGATCACGGACATCTGCGGAATAATTTCTACTTGTTTTGACGTAAATTGCCCAGTGTGGCGCTCCAAGAAGGTAGCAAAATCGATTGAAACACGAACTTTATTTTTAAAAGATGTTACGCAACATGGTGGATAGGCCTATTGACACAGCCACAAAAAATAAATAAGTAAATAAAAAAATAAGTAAAAAAAATAAAAAAATAAAAAAGTAAAAAAGAGCAATAAAGACCAAATCATAATTATGAAGAAGACATCTGTTGTGTTAATAAAACCATTTAAATTGTTTGTGAAACAACAATTATGACAACCAACCCGGGAACGAGGAAAGGAACCACGTGAACATTGTAAAAGAATGTTAACAAGTGACGAGTACGAACGCAGCAAACGCGGATACTACCGGTACGCTTAATTAAACTTGGACATCAAAATGTGACGGGTCTTTCATCAATCATTCCATTGATTTACAAAAACAACAACAAAAAACTAGTGTACAAAAATCAAACTTGGCAAAAAGAAAGCTGAGATTTAGGATTTAAAGTGTATTTTGGCAAAAAACCTTTAGCGTAGTAAAAACGTTTATAGGCCAACTCAAAGTAACGAAATAATGCCTGGGAACCGACCAACAATAACAGGCCTAGCACGATTAATTAAAATGAAATGTCAGCGATAAGTATTATAATAAGTCTAGATTGTAAGCTATCCATATATGAATAGGCCTGCTATAAATATAATTAAAATAATAAATAGGCCTATATCGTTTACCGTACCGATGCCATTTCATGTGAAGATCGATAATGAATTTATAATCATGTTCATCTATTACGTTAAAAGATAGTTTTTTATTTTCATTTTACTCTTTCCCATTTTATTGTTTTATATATGCATATTCTATAACCCTATTTGTATATTTTTTCGTTGTGATGTCATTTTGTCTGCCAAGCAAAATACGTTTGTGTATTGTATAAAGAATAAAAGTGTGCAAATGTTGAATTTTAAAGCAATATAATTTATATAGCCTTATAATTATTACCAGAAATATAGACATTTTAAAGAATTATAAAAGCATTTGATATATAAATATATATTAGAAAATATATAGCTATGTCTCATAATAAAAACAAACGAAAATGTAGTGACCAGATGATAAACCCAACAGTATCAACCAACCTTATACTGTGAAAAATTGCACGGGATGTGAGAGTAAATAAAACTCGTGTTAAACTCAAAACCCCAGCATCATGTGTTTTGAAATCAAACTAAGATGTGTTAGAATTATTACTCCTGCTGCCTTATCTATTTGGACGCTCTGTCAGAAGTTCTATTGACACTACCACGGGACGTCTAGACGAAGTTATCAACCGATTGTAAACTCGTACTTAAATGTTGAGACCAGCCATTCATCCAATGATGCAATTGTTAGTTTTAAAATATTTTAGGCAATAATGACTATAATAATGATAATGACGTATTCGTATTCGTTATCGTAAGGTTGCGAAATCTTCGTATTATTTAGCTTAGTTGATGAAATAATAATGATGAAATAATACAATATAAAACAATACAAATAAATGAAACGTACAAAATATAATTAGGCCTATTTACAAAGCGGTTAAGTGAGAAGATGATCGTTATGCGGGATGAAGAGCCTGAATTTTATGAGGACGGAGGCTTTAAATGCATTGAGAGAAGTAAGCTGTCTGACATAAAGAGGAAGATTTTTCATTCATAACGATTAAAATGGGGGATTTTCTTTTTAATTTATCGAATTTAATTACTTGATGTAAGTTAATGAATTAATATGTAGTCCTAACATTAAATTAGTTGTTTTCTGCTGACAATACTATCAATGGTTACGTAGGCCTATACAGGGGTGGCACCAGGATTTGCCCATTATATATATATTTATATATATATATATATATACATTTTAAAAGGCAAATGGGAAAACCCATGAAACAGCAAACGGCCACATAATGCAAAACTATTTAAAATTAAAACGGAAAAGTAGAGAAAATCCGATCAGAGTGATAAAATAAACTAAGCATCCACTGGAAGGAATCCCAATATCTGCAGACGGATCCGTTTCGGCCTTCCAGGCCTCATCAGTGCAGCTAGGGTATAGACCCAATCCAAACGTTCGACCAGCTTAGGTAGGACCCAAACTAGTCCCACGACCACTAATGATTACAGAGCCAAACCAAGGCAATATATATACACAGCCCAGGTGTGAATGCAAATAGTGGAATACAAGCTATGTGGCTCGGTTCCAGTAGATACAGAGAATATTTTGTCATTCTTAACGCGTCCTACGAAATTCTTACGATACAGCACTAGTCCGTGAATTTGTGACAAGATCGGAGATCTAAAGATGCAATCTCTACCGTGCATCAGTGGCGGCCCGCTGGATCTCAATAGAGATTCTTTAATAATACTGTATATAAATTTTAAAAGATATATATATAGGCCTATAGTATAGGTAATTATAATGTTTTGATGGGCTAATATTTTTTTTTCGGGGGGGGGAGTGGGTGTGGGGGGAGTTTATTTTACTGTTTCAGTATATATTGTATGCCTATATGTTGAGAGAAATAAATAAAATGAAAAAGAATTACACATTTGGTATCGAAAAATATTCTGTGCAATTAGGAAAACAAGTGCAAAAGATGTAGTTACAAAAATAATCATACCATCTGGAATATGTAAATTATTCTTGTATTCTTACATTCAACTCGGAAGTATCCGTGTCATCGAATATCAAAGTCTATATTTAATGAAAACAATAAAGGGCGTCTTTTATTCCAGAGTCTCAATACGTCGAACTATCTATGTTAAATATACCACAATGTGAATCTAATTATACTCCTGAAAATACAATATGGGGAAAACAATTCTTTCTATATTATATCGACCTTATATATAAATACAGTATAATAATCAAACTGTAATATCGTAGGCCTAATAATAAAATACGAGAATAAGTAACATAAATACAGACCAGCCAATATAATTTTATATCAAGTTTTTATTTAATATTCAAACAAAATCCCCACCAACTGCATGAAATTAGCGTAATACTAGCATAATATACAAATACATTAAAACGCAATTAGTTATTTATCTCTTTATATGCAGGGTGTCATAATACTAGATTGTGTGTTGAATAAATATTCCACTACGAATAATAAGATTTATGTACGAAAACAGAGAACCCGCACCGTGCTATAACCAGTTAATATAATAAATCTAAACTCATAGAATTAAATAACATATGTATTACATTTGAGCGTTAGGCCTTAAATCGAAAATTGTTAAGTGTAAATCGACAATTAGTTTATAAACCAATGAGTTTAAACTATATCCTCCATGATTAAACTATAGGTACAGGTAGGTACCGATAAAGGATAATTGTGCAACGAAAATCAATCATTGTTCAACGAACATTCGTTCGTTCATCCTAAAGAAATAGTCGTTCATTTAGAAAATGAAAATCCTACAACTGAAATTGATCAACATTTTAGTCTAAACCAATTGCAGATCAACAGAAAAATCTATAATCTGCCAAAAGTCACTCTGTCTAAATCGTGTTAATAGCTGGTACAATAGACACAAAGATTTTATAATAAATTTTCACTTAGAATAATATGAGCACGTATCGGTACGGTACGAAAACAAAGAGCCCACACCCCGCTAAAACAGGCTTACCACAACAATCCAAACTCAACGAATTTATAGACATTATTCCACATTTAGCATTAGTTTATCTATCATTCGAAAATTACTCAATAATCCTTGAATGGAAATCTGTTCAGTCTAAATCAATACCGGTAGTTGTTAAATAGAATGCAAACTATATCGTTCAACGAAAATTGAAAATCGTTAAGTCTAAGTAAATATTCGTTCGACAGTAAACGAAAAATCGTTAAACGAAAATTGGCAATCGTTAATCAATATCAATAATTAATAGACCTCCAATAGTAACAATTAAATAATTGTTCAACGAATATCGGAAACCGTTTAGTTTAAATTAGTGGCCGTTCAACACAAATCAACAACGATTTAGTCTAAATTAATAAATGTTTAATAATAAACGAAAAGCGAAAACCGTCCGGTCTAAATTAATGCCGGCATTAAGTAAAAATAATATTAATAAAATATATAAAACAGTAGAATATTAACGATTTTAAAAGATGTAAACGTAGGTCTACATGATGGTATGGTTTTTTTGACGGATTATCATTATTAACGGTAACTAAAAAATATCTATTTAGTGGAATGTTAATTTGTATATAAAAATAGTTTCTTTTGTTTACAAATTTAAACATGAAACACAAAACCTAATGTTTTATATGGGCAATAATTCAGAAAATTTGCGAAGTCACAATTTCTTTGTATTATATAAAAACATACATCATATATATATATATATATATATATATATAAATAATATGTATACATATATATATATGTATATAGGCGTATGTAGGCGTATATATATATATATATTATATATATATATACTGTAAATAGTCTCTTTCTATAAATTCCACTTTCCATATTGTACAAACAAAAACGATTATACATGTAAGTTGATTTATTAAAATAAATGCGAAAATATAAATAAAAATATTTTACAAAAGAAAATAAATATGTAAAAAAGAACTCTTTTGCAAAAATAATGTCTGAGAGAATGGCGCTATTCTTGAATATACATTAAAAAAAATATATTTTTTTTTTTTGTAAAGACTACGAAGTCAGCACAAGAAGATGACTGATTCAAATGCTGTGTTAACTCCTGTCGTCAATTCAATTCAATGTACAGTAAAATAAATACAAAATATTTGCATATTGCTTTCCTATTAAATGTGGTCGTAACTGAAAGAATTGCCTATTTCTTCCATTGTGGAAATACCAGAAACAAATAGAAGGCACAAAAGTGGGAAATTATTTGCTCCAAAGATGTTATATATTTACTGTATATGTTTGTGAATATTTCAAATTACGATGTTCAAAGGAGCATTTTTTTTTCTATTTGTGCATTTACTCCTATATCCTCAGTACATATACAAGCATAAATTTACTTTCATCATAAATAAATAAATATTTCTAATTTATATTTTGTTGAAATTATTTAATCAACTTGTATTTCAAATGTACAATCTGATTTCAGCATTTTTGCAAGATATTTGTTTAATACACCAGAATAAACAGCCAAAAAGTACAAAATGAGATACATGCAAATGTTTTCATATTCATAAAAAAAGAATTTATGAGATGTTTTCTTTAAGTTTCTATTTCTTTTGTTCCACTTTCTATCTTAAGAATAACAATATAAAATGTAGCAGTTTCTAAAACCTGAATATATGACAAGTAGAAACTAAAGCAACGAGTCTCAGTATCAGAATTAACTTGTGCAACTCTTAGGGTGTCTTAAAAAAAAAAAAAAAAAAAAACTTCAAAGACATTAGTTTTCTGATGATTGTTCTAGCTATCACACAGTACTTCATGGGTGGCCAACCTTTCAAACAAATTAAGATCTCCCAAAATAAAGTGAACCAATACCCTTTCACAAGTAGAAATTCAGTGTCATCAAATGTAAATTAGTTACACCTATCTGTGTTTACATTTCACAAAACACATCTGGTTTAATGACAAACTTTGAATACAGTACCAGAAATTCTCTCCAAAAATTTACAATTTCCGTTGATAAGAATATTACGCAACCATTCAAATGATTTTTAAAAATGTTGGCACTGGAAATTAAGGTGGGAAATGCACATTGCCCATTTTTTTGGTTAGACTGGATTTCAGTCACTAAATTTTGTCTTAATCAGTGGAAACTAACAGGCCCCAACATGACACTTATAATAATAATGCATGCACCTTCATAACTATTATATACAATCAAATACTTAGTAAATACATTACCTTTGTTATAGCAATATATAATTATATTTGCATTGCAGTTTGTATTTCATCCAAACAATATACCACCGATTTTGAACATGTGCAAAATTTGTACTAGGAAAAGTTAATGTGTTTTGACATGGTACATTCAAAGTCTACATCTGATATTTTCTTGTAGAAATTGTATTGTTTTTTTAATGCAAGATAATTCAATGTTGTAATCACATCCAGTTTTGTCATTAGTGGAACTTTTTTAATGACCTGGCCTACATTTCTGATTTTTAAAACTCAAGGCAAAATTTATATAAATATTTAAGTTAAAGTCACATGTCAGCTCTATCAAAGACAAGTTTAATTTTTTTGTCAAATTCATTTCAGTAAAACATAATTTCACAGGATTAATTATATCATAACTACATTTTTCGTAAGTGCAGCCCACCACTACTAACTGATTGAGGTAAACACTTTAAATACTGTTTAAAAAGGTTTTCAAGTAGTACGTTGACAATTGTTGCACTATGCTATCACATGGGTTACATGTTATTTTTTAGTATGTATTGATTTGTTTTATTTACTTGTATACTAATATTTTGAAACCAGATAATTTTTTATTTCAATAATATTAAGAACAATAATAAATTAACTATCAATAAAAAAAAAT
Organism: Anneissia japonica; assembly: GCF_011630105.1. NCBI lineage: Eukaryota > Metazoa > Echinodermata > Crinoidea > Comatulida > Comatulidae > Anneissia > Anneissia japonica. Next base: position 292,940 of record NW_022720349.1, on the reverse strand, counting down.
AAAGTAATTTATTATTCTTATTGTTAGTATAAGTTATTGTAAATGTGGAGCAGCTATCTCTTTGGAGTTATACTGTAGAGTGATTAAGCTGGATGTACCATTGTCTTCTTGTTTTATTTAGTCAAATAAATATCATTAAATATAATACTAATAATACGTTTTCATATTCAATTTTATTTCACTGCAGCATTTATTTTATGTTTTATTCTGACATTGAAAAACTTTATCATTCCATGTTTTGTGCTGAATATTTCCTGTGTGCTGTTTCTTGTTGTGTCTAACATTAATTTGTCTGTTGTTTCTTGAAGTGTGAATACTTGGATAAATGGAATATTTTTTCCTCCATTTTTAATTTTATCTTATATATTCGATAGTAGCAAATTCAAACCAAATTATATATATTTTGTGTGTATTTATTAAAATTAAAAATTTTGTTACATGTTGTCCATTGTGTTCTTTTAAGTTTAAGTGTTACTGTAATATAGTTGTTTCCATTATTTATGGATTCTGCGTTTTCTCTTTTTGTTGATAATAGTGAGTTGTTTCTGATGATAGAGTGGAATAGTATGGGTTATGTGTTGTTTTCTGTTTTTGATACTGTGTTGTTTTCTGTTGTTTATTTAGTGAATCTATTCCCTTTCTATCTTTCCCTTTCCTACATACATCATTATTTCTGGTGTTTGTGCCTAGTGTAAGTGCACATCATTCCTAATTGTCTGGTTCACTCGTATGCTGATACAAGTTGTGTCTAGTATTCTTGACTACCACCTAGGCAGTTGGATTCTTCTTCATCAGATTAATATCAGCCTCCACCATTTCTTTTACTAGTTCCTGCAAAATAAATGATTAAATAATGAGTAAATATATTTTGCCAACTGGATATTCTTATATCCAATTATTGAATATTTTTCATAAGCAAGGCAAATGTACATGTTAAAAATATTATGATTACTGTAATAAAATAACGAATGTAAAAAATTCAAATGTTTCAATTCATTTTTAAGTGAAAACTTTATTAAAAACAGATATGCACTGTCATTACTTTTATAATAAAGATTCGTCTTAGGAATCACATCATAAGCAAGGCAAATGTACATGTTAAAAATATTATGATTACTGTAATAAAATAACGAATGTAAAAAATTCAAATGTTTCAATTCATTTTTAAGTGAAAACTTTATTAAAAACAGATGCACTGTCATTTCTTTTATACTAAAGATTCGTCTTAGGAATCACATATCCATGCAGAATTGATCTATTTGCTAACCCCGCTCCTTGGAGATTGTAGACTGTATATACCACATAACAACAGTGTAAACATACATAAACATATGTGTGTGTGTGTGGGACATGCACACATTGTGGGCACTGTTCTGATTGGTCCATTGTAAACATGTGTGTTTGTGGGACATGAGCACATTAATTGCCCTGTTCTGATTGGTCAATGGTAAACAAATGTGTCTGAGGCACATGTGCACATTCTTGGCCCTGTTCTGATTGGTCCATTGTAAACATGTGTGTTTGTGGGACATGAGCACATTCATGGCCCTGTTCTGATTGGTCAATGGTAAACAAATGTGTCTGAGGCACATGTGCACGTTCCTGACCCTGTTCTGATTGGTCAATTGTAAACACATGTGTTTGTGGGACATGTGCACATTCCTAGCCCTGTTCTGATTGGTCAGTTGTTAACCTTGACTGAAACTCTGAAAGATCCATTATCCAAGAGTAGGTGGTCCTCTACTTTAGTGATTTATTTTTTCTTGAATTATTTTAGTATCTTAATAACTGATTAATATTATTTTTCCCCCTTTTAGTTTATACCACACATAAACTAAATACAGTCCACCACCTGGACTAAATCTCAAATATTCTATTGATGTTTTTATATTGTAAGAGCTGCATTTATATATATTTTTTTCATCTGTAAAGTATCATGCAATTTGACCTTATTGGTCACGATTTCATATTTATTTTAAAAAAAAAGAATAAAAAATAGTCAATCAAATACGGTAACTGAACTGATCATTGTTTAATTTTAAACTAATCTAAAATTCAATTAAAACACAAAATTGCTCCTTTACTGTTCCAGTCAGCTGGAATCCAGATATTGCAACAGTGCAATACCGTACATGATAAGACAATGCAACATTAATAAGACTTTCACCCATACGTGATTATTAACTAACTCTTTATTTATATTATCTAGGATTATTACTAAATAAACCAGTCAGATATGTTAAATTTTTTGTTTTTCATTTTGTTGCTGTTTTTCTTGTCCTTATATTTTATTGTCCTGCACACTTTCAATTTTAAAACCTTGATGTCTCAACTTGCATTATGATATTGTCAATGATTTTAATGTGTTTTGTCTCACCAATTCTGATGTTTAAACCTTAGTTTGAATTTCAATTGTATTTTAAAAATTATCTCAAATCAGTTTTACTGTTGATTATTTAATAAATATACCATTATGAATGAATGAATTAATGAATAAAGAAAAGGGTTAAATTTTAATTTATGTAAGGTGCTGATCAAAGGAATTAAGTATTCATTAATTTCACTAGGAAAGTCCTTAAATTTATTACCAGCAAATTTATGATTCTATACAAAAGTCTATATGAATAGCATACTTTATGTTAATTGATCACAAGTTCTCATTTTCTCATTTCAATGTTCTATACAAAGCTGATAACTTACTTAAATAAACAAAACAAGCCATTAAAGCACAATATTATGCTATTATTGAAGCCAATTACCCAAACACAGACAGTATTTTCAAAGAATAATATATGTATGTCCTATTAGTAGCATATCATAAAATATTACAATACAAAAAATATTATTTTATAATAATATTAATAAAGTATAAATGGTATTTGGTAGTAAGGTTCAATGCCTCACTTCAGCAAGTGGTACTGAATATAAAGATGTAGAGACAGTATTAAACTTTAATGATCCTTTAGAATCATAATTATCTGTAGATGATTTTAGCAACAGTAATGGAACAGGGGGGAAAACAACTGCAAAAAAACATGAAAGTCATATTTCTCACTTTCTTTAATAGAAAAAATTATGTTTTAAATGAAATCTGAAAAAAATAATAATAAAACAATTAATGTTTGTGTAAAATTCAAACTGATTCCACCCCTCCCACCACATCCCACCCCACCACACCCCACATAAAAAAAAAATGAATATAATTCCAGCCTACCTCAAATGAAACCTTTGGCACCCATCCCATAACCTCCTTGGCTTTTGTACTGTCACCAAGTAAAAATTCCTGAAATTAAAAAGAGAAAGGTATTGAAAAAAAGGATTTAGTGATACTGTATTATCTATTTACCTGTAATTATTCAGCCATTTAACTAACCTCTATTTAAATTATCTTTATCTTTGCAGTGACACTGAATTGAGCTAAATATTATAAATGAAATTTTAAAAAACATGATAAATAACTAGTAGGCAGCGAAACTGTTTGCATTTAAAAAAAGCAAGCAACTTTGGCTTTATTTAAAAGGAAATTTAAATCAAATAACTTTCTGAAAAACGATGAAGTTTTGCAATCATGTACTATCATGTTTATTTTTTTTAAAGGCATAATCACTAATGACATGTCAAGAGTAAATAAAATGAAACAAATGAATCTAATTTATTATATCATGTAAATGAAAATGAACAATCAACTGAATCAATCAAGTAAGCAATGTATCAATCAAGTAATACAATAATTATTTAATTAATCAAATCAATAAAATCAAATAATTCAAACCAAATCAAATCCATGAAGTAATCAATCAACCAATCACTAATTAATTAATCAAGTTAATCAAACCAATCAATCAATTATATTTAGTCTAGACAATCGTAGTTTTTTTTTATTCATAAATAAAATCTCAAAAAAACTCTGAACTTTATTTCAAATATATTAACTTTATCAATATTAATTAAAATTAAAGTAAAACTAAGAAATTGTTAAATACTATATTAATTTAATTACTTATCAAGATAAATTAAGTCATCAATATGAACCTGTTTTCTATTTTGATGATCGATGCATTAAAAACATTTAGTTTGAGTCTACATAGATGTGACAGTGTCCCTGTCCAAGTACCCGTTATAATATGTTTTTCTAGCATTAGCTTCCATACATTTGACAAGTGACTTTGACACAACTCGCCAAGAACCAATCACAAACTTATTACGCATCATTCCTTTGGACAGTCACTAAACTCCGTAGAAAAATTTCACAATTATTCTCGCTAAATTACTCCATCAAACTTACGATGCTGGGTTCATTACTGCCTCATATCTTTAATGGAACTCCCACCAGTTGCGAAAACATAAGCCCGGTGATTGGCAGGCCGGTGCCACCCAAAGCAGAAGGGCAACGGACAGTCAATGAACGGGAAACACCGGCTGATAAATGGGACTCGATAACAAATTTCATCATTAAGAAATCCACACCGCTAACATTCAGCTATAAAGTGTACATGTAAAAGCCTTGAGGAAATGTTTTGCGAGGTATCATCGAAAAGATGTCTTGCAAGGAGCAATATTTTAACCTTTGATCTCCTAAAAATATTTAGAATATGTTCAATACATGACCTTTAACCTACTTCAACCCAATTTTATTTTACATATGGGCACAAGTGTGGAGTATGAACAGAAGAATATCAGAATAACCTTCAAATCTTATTGGTTCACAAATTGATTGACATTTTGAATATCTGTGATAAACTCACAAGTTTTACATGTCTGTGTGTTTATTTTTTTAGCAAATATTTGGTCACCAGTGGACTAATGTATGCTATCAAGTAATATAATTCAACAACAAAAATATGAAACTTAGTAATAAAAATTTAAAAATAAACGAGAAAATCAAACTTTATTTCAGCTGTGCCCACAATATAGTATTTTGCATTTCGCACTTGGATATTAACATGTTGTAATTTTACCGAAACCCTGGCCAAATACTATTTGCTATCCGTAAATCATCTTTCTAATATGCGATCCTTGTGCCCATTCAAATTTAATAAGTCCAAATTCTTTTTGGCATATAAAATGCACAATGATTTAATGATTAACACACTACCGCCACTTAGAAAGATTTAACCAAATTGTGACGATTGTGTTGTGCTTTTTCTGCTCAGGGAAAACAGGTTAAACTTACTGCCTAGCTTGGATAATTTTACCAAAGAAAATGTTTTTGCAGGCTGTTTGTACTGGATGCTATTTGAACAAACTGACCAGGTACAGTTGAGTTTTGCAGGAGTTGAACCTATAAATCTGATATTAGAAGCTGAGCTCCTCAACCAATAAACTACAAGTTCACTCTGAAATGACCGTGTCATGTTTTAATCAAAATTTATCTCAATGTAAATTGTTAAATCCATTTCAATTTAATCAATTGGTAAAAAAACTATTTATAATTCTGAAGTGGTCTCAATTTGAAAGTTGATAAATGTAAACCAATTTCCAGCACACTTTGACATCAGATCACAACGACCACCAAGTGCATTGATCAGGCTTTTATATTCAAGCCCATGTACAGTTAAGCTGGCGAGAAAATGATACCAAAGCAATATGAAGATGACACATCTCGCTGCGAAGATGACACCAATAGATAATCAGTTAAATTATCCTCTAGTCACAGGTAGTGAGGTGAGAACATAGATGATACACGAAAGAACATATCAGCATGAACCGAGGATGTGAGGATACATAAACCTGAGTGAATTACTCTGCTGTGTTCGAAGGAGGAAAAAATGTAGATGACAGGCACATGGAATCTTAGCTCAGTCGGCTAATCTGTTAGTAGCCACTGTGTGTGCGCTGAACCGTAGAGATCTCTAGGTCCCTGGTTCAACTCCCATCGCTGCCTCTCCTTGTGTTTCAGTTACAATAGCGCAACGTCTTTCTGATGAGACGTTTAAGCCGTTGGTCCTGTGTGCATTTAAGGCCCATGAATGCAGTACACTATTCCGAAAAGAGTAGGGGATTGTCTCCCGTTGTGCTGCCCAATCATCACCAGGAGGACCCACTGGAAATAATTCATTTTCTAGACTTCCGTTGGCTATCCTTGGTGTTTACACTCAATAAATCCAACCAACCAATAAAAAAAACCAATATCTATTTGCATAGCTAACAAGAACAAAGCCTATCTCTTTGTTTACAATCAACAAATCTAGATGATAGATTACAGTACTTGGTAATTAATATCATAAAGGGAAAAAACATTATTCACAATCTATTATTCCAGTAGGGATGTGCTGGTCTTAAAGTCATAAACATTTTCTTGGGTGGTCTTAGTTGTTATGATTGTCAATAAAACATTTATTTCCACTATCATATTGAATTTAAAAACAGAATAAAAAATATCTTATAAATTGTAAATCAGTTTTACATAGATTTCACCTACATTGGATCTAATTAATAACATATCTCATGACAAAATGTAAATTAATTGAACATTTTTATGGTCGGGAACAGGTAACCAGGTAGTTGACGACAGAACTAATGGTGGCAAAGGTTAGTGCAAGAAATCCTTGCGCATACTTTGTGGTCTAAATATTTGGAGTTATGGTCTGGAAAGTTGTTTATAAATCCAGTCATCTTTTCTACAATGGAGCATTTGTAAGACTTTAATCTTCCATAACAGTACATTACAGTTGTTTCTAGGCCTATCTCTATGGTCTTTAAAAAGTGTATGACTTATACTCTGCACTAGTTATTGCTTTCGACAATAGAGGGTGCTATTCATTATTCAGAGATGTAAATTTCAAACTCTATACGCTCTGTCTAGATTATCAAATTTTCTTTGACAAAAAACTGTTGAATACCCCATATATAGTAATGATGTGCCTATATATGGTCATGATGTGATGTCATCATGACCATATTTGGGCATCTGATAGTCTGGAAAATATGTGTTCGGAGCAAAGCTAAAAATCACTAAAAATAGAAAAAAAAAAATATTAGGAAAGTTATGGGGCAGATCATTAAATTAAGACCTCCATAAATATACATGGAATCTTTTTTTAAATAATAGGTAACATAATTAATGTAAAATTATTATCATTAATTATTCATAATGAAAATGAAAGTTTCAAGTAAAGTAGGCCTAATTATCATCAGAGATGAGAGCAAGTCCTGTTCACTTGTAACTAATGGTACCAGTTCATTTGGCAACAGAAAGTAATCCAGAAAAAAAAGGGGAATTTAATGTTAAATTGTTTGTTCAGATCAAGTCTATGCATTGTCTATACCATGATATATTTTCTCTGAATAATTAACATAATAATTAAAAGTATAAAATTATGTAAATCCACTGACTCATATATCCCCCATGTTACACTGAAGTGCACAGAAGCCCAAGCATGGTGTAATATAACTTTATTATTGATGTTAATGATCTTGTTGAATTAGTATTTATAACGAAAACGAATCCTAAATTGGTGCGTTGCGAAGGTGGAACTATTCGGCACTCAAGGGTCCACGAAGGCTGCATAGCAACCGCAGTTCAACGGACCAATGGAAGAAAAGCTGTGAGGCCTAGCTGTGATTAATCAAAAGAAAATAGGATCAAATTGGCCAACTCTTTATATTTCTGTTCCCAGCTGTCTCCATGCTGGAGATGGATTAGACGATCTATCTCGCCTTTCAAACCAATCCTCTTCTCTTATCTTTTCTAAGAAAGGAGATGAAACATTCACATATTTGTATGTGGCAAGTAATGATGAGTCAGATGGATGGATGATGGGGTTATTGTCCAACAACGTATTGTGCATCTGTTTTACAAATTTGTCAATCCATGAGAAGTTTTAGATCGATGATTTGATCATGAAATTAACAAAAAATGTGCAACACACAGCATGATAAATTCCCTTTTTAAATATCTATAACAATTTGAGTGTTTTGTAATAATTGATATACAGAATCCAATATTTTGATCATTTTCTTTATGAAAAAAAATAGATAATTTTTGAACACATCAAACATGATATTGTATGATTAGGAATACTGACTTTATCAAATATATTTTTAGGGTCTAATGTCAGATTCAGATTACAGTAGCATGAAACAATTTGGTATGAACTGTTAAACTATACCAAGTCTTAGCTTTCAGGATTATTAAGTTTTCTTTGATAAAAAAAACTATTGTATGCCCATATATAGTCATGATATGCCTAAATATGGTCTTGATGTGATATATGTCATCATGACCATATTTAGACATGGCACATGCCTACCTACACTTCCTTTTTCTCATGTTTGGAATGTAATTTCATAAAACCCAATAATTAACTTACTTAAAAAATATTTTGATTGTAATTTTTTAAAAATATACAGATACATTAAACTGTTCAGTATAGAAAAAGAATTGATTCAATCTAAAATTGTAATTATGAAAAAAAAAATCTAAAAATAAAGTACAGCAGTTTAACATCCCTTCACTATAGTGATAATTTTTACGTTTATAATTTATAATTTACAGAGTTCACTGGAAATATTGCATAACCTAATACAATCCAATACAACTTTATTTGTCAATGCACAAATCATACAGAGAAATTTGGTTGGCTCTGTGTAATGCCGAATGCAAAAAAAGAAAAACAAAAAAAAAACCAAATATATGTATTCACACACAATAATAATTTATTATTTAATTTGATAATTGTCATTTTTTTAGCAAATTTCTCTATTTTGTCTAATATCTGAAGTTGATTACTATGTAGTTGCCGAAAATAATGGAAAAGAAATAAAATAGTATTGACTCAAACTAAAATTATTAGAAAAATACATATTTTAAAAAAATCAGTGAAATACCCCATCACATCTATTTATAAAGATCAATAAAAACAATATATCTACAGCATTTAATTTATTTTATTATTCACTTTATTCAGTACTACACAATAATTTTATTTATTTGTCTTCTTTCCTCGTTTGTAATGTTTTGTACGCTTTCTTTTCCTTCTTCTTTCCTTAGTAATCTGTTTGGGCTCTGTCTCCTCCCTTGACAAATACTTTAAGAATTTTATCGTAGGGAGTTTTGTAAATGTTTTGTTTTCAGCAATTGTTGTAATGTTTTTTTGATATGTTTATTGAATAAAAGTGATTTTAAATAATGTACTGTTGAATAGCACTATGATTATTCTATTTTAAAAAATGTCACAAGAACAACAGTATGAATTCCCAAAACTTTATAGCCTTGAGACTTAACATTCCATGAATCTATATCATGCATAAAATTCACGTATATGGCAAATTCTACTTTGGGGGTAGTAATACTGGTCGATCAGGAAATCCTTGGATTGATCAATTAACAAATCGTGAAAAATTCTCTACATTTCAAAATTGATTATTCGATGATCAAACATGTTTAGAAACAAGTCTTAATTACCTTAAGAAAACAATAGTTTACTTAAAGATATTTGACGCAATTTGACGCTGCATATGTATCTCAAGTTAAGGTGAGTGCACATAAATCTAAATATGTGGCTATAATGTGACATCACGGTTAATCAGAAGACAGAGAACTCAGGTTGTTTATATTTCAAATAGGCATTAAGAGAAATAAATACGGGCTCAGTAAAAATAAGGCGTTCTTTCAAGATTACTACTTTAAACAAATAGGTGACAATCGCTTTTGCTTGAGATGATTCACAATTATTAACTAAATACAATTACAACAAATAGTTGCTATTTTCAAGGGCAACATCATTAAATATTTATCGTCGTTATAGTCATCTCTTAATTGATTTTGATTATGAAGCAGGTCAAATTATTAATTATTCAATTTGATGTTCTGTCCTTGTCAATATTGTATATATTGTTAAGTGAAGTATTGATTTCCACTGAAACTGACAGCTTCAGTCTAGCATTAAAGTTGTACTTTCAGTCAAAATATAGGAAAATACATAAGAAAAAAAATTAATAAATAGCTCATTTACAAGAATCAAATGAATTTATTTGCTTCCACCAATAAACAGAATGAAAGAAATTGTTTTTACCGATTAATTAATTTAAGTCACCTTTGTAGTCTGTAAATCGGTGAAAACAATATTTTTCAATCTGTTTCTTTGTAATAGCTAATAATAACATATTTGATCCTTTTTTATTGGAATTTTTGAGGTATTTCCTGTCTTTTGACTAAAATAGTATATCTTTAAGGATAGAATTAAAGTACTAGTAAAGATGTACTCTCCCATGCAAAATACCAAAAAATTCATAAAAATCATTTATGAAATTAACTTGCCCTTTTGAAGTAACATGAAAATGATCAACTTGAACATAGAAATTAGTCTATTTAAAAAAAATTTAGCCATAATTTTACATTAAAAAATGATAGAAACACTTCCCGTCACTGGAAGTGTTTAATTACTTTTATCATAATTACCAGCTTGTAAAATCAGGGTACACATTTTATAACTTTAATAATTTCTATGCTCACTTGCATAATTTGTATGTATGATACTGCAAAATGAGAAAGTTAATTTCAAAATTATTATTTTATGATTTTTTTGAATTTTTAAGGAACAATACATCTTTAAAGATGTACTATCTATCTGTCATGAGGGAAAAAAAAAACCAAAAAATTTTAATTTCACATTTGATCTGCTTATTTTGTATATTTAATTTATTAGCTTCAAATAAAAAATTCCCAATTTTTTACAGTTAAATTATAACTTTCCTGTATTCATTTGCATAGATCCTTAAATTGGCTGGCTGGGTAAGTAATTTAAGGATTTTTGCTAGTAAAATATCTGTAAATCGGTGAAAACTACTTAAATTTTTATCTTTTTCTCTCATTTGATTCTAAAAATTTACTTGTTCCTTTTAAATAATCTATTCAATTTTGTTTAATTTTTGAGGTATTTTCCTAGGTCTTATTAATGAAATCATTAAAAAATATTTAAATAATTAAATTTGGAAAAGTATTAATTAATATTAAATTAAAAGATACAAATAAAAGAAAAACATTTTAATGAAATCGCTAATAAATCTACTGTAATAGAGAAAATATATATTGCTGAACTATTACACGACACAGATTAATGTCAAAACAGAGTTCAAGCTTCTTCATTTGTTTTGTTTTGTTTCTTGGCTTTTGTTTTTGATTTAAATATAATTTTTTTTTTTCCCGAAATAAAAGATGTTTGATTGATTGATTGACTGATTGATTGATATGAATTAAAGCATGTTAATATAACATCTAAAATAAACATTTTTTCACATAACCATAAGGAAAATTTTCATATCAATATTATAATGCAGTGTCATTATGAATGATAGACACTTTAATAAAATAAAAAAATACAAAGCTCACACAATAGAATAAATTAAAAAAATATAAATATAACAAACTGCTTACACCAAAAAAGTAAGCATACTAATTTATGTAAAGGAAATCTTTCTAAAATTAACTGTTAAAAACTGACGATATTATATCAGTATAAATGATGATGATGATAATAACTATGTGCAATTAAATGTTTTAATTACAATAATTAATTAATTAACTGTATTTAGCTCATCACTTTAATTTTTATTATAATTATTGTTTTTGGTACTTCGGTAACTATCAAATGTTTTATTGTCCTGTTGAAAAATATTATATGAATGTATCTAGTGATTTTATGTTGTATTTATGCACCTTGTCATTGGCGTTGGGTGAAATAAAATAAAATAAAAAATAAATAATAAATAAATAAGTAAATAAATAAATTAACTAATTTATAAATAAATTAATTACTCGACAATTGAAATTTAGTCTAGAATAAAACCTGCTAAAGAAACAGATTAATAGAGACAACAAAAGTGAAAGATTTTCAACTGCTAATTAGGGGGAGTTTTCTATCTCATAGAGATTGTCAATTACAGTTTTTTTGTTGTTGAATTGTAATTGGAACCCAATTGGTATCGACCCTTCTCAATAACAGACAAAAGAAGATCATTTTCAGCCAATTCATTTATTCAACAAAAGCAATTGCAGGCGGATTCCTGGGCACCTATGTGATTGACTGATCAAGTCTGGAAACGAAAAACTCAGCGAAGCAATTCCAAATAAGTATCAATAACAGAACCAGACTGGGAGAACAAAGTAGTCGAAGAAGGAAACTGGTTGTGTTTAACAAGGCACAAAGGTGCTCGGGCAAAATGCTCACCGCTCACGAGTCAAAACACAGACAAAAGCATCAAGCAAAAGAGATAATGAAGCATATCGACTAGTTTATTTCACAGCGTCTCAGTTTTCGAATTTGTTACAAAGTGTTACAAATACTGTCTATGTTATTCCAATTAAAGTATACAAAAAATAAGATGATTAGTGAAATTCATTATATTTTATTCAGGGCTAGGTTCCTCAAAATCAATAGCGCCCTTATGCAGCTGTTTTCCCTGACACCGTTGCTGCTTGGTGATGACGCCGACATTCAATTTTATATTTTTGTTTTCGTTTTCAAAGAAATTTCAAAGGAAATTAGAGAACTCAAAAATAATAGAATAACTTTCTTTCTGGCAAATTCAACCAAAACCGTGTCAAAATTTGCAGCAAAATGGTGCCAGAAAAAAATTTTACCCAGTTAAAATGTTGTACAGCACAAATATAAGTAAAATTGACCTTACTGGAGTACCTTTCTCCCATAATTGAAAATAGGTAAAAATCTATCTAAATAAATAAATGTAAAAATGGCTATAATAATGGCCCCAATAGACTGACAGGTGATCCCAATTGAGAGGTAAGTAAAAACATTCCCTTAATAGTTAAAAAATATCTAACATAGGCCTAATCACTGCTACCATACTTACCTCACTAATATTACATATTAATTTCTTTACTTGTTTACGTTAATTTGTTGTTTACAATTTTTATAAACAGTTTCACACACAGAGAGCAATGTGGCGTAAGTGTAGCATAAAGCCGTGAGTTGTTTGTGTAAAATAGCAGCACCAAGCAATGTTCAAAAGATCTCAACCGACAAATTGTCAAAAGTTTCTTAATTGACTCACAGAAGAAGTAGGTGAAAGCAATTGGACAGGAATGCAGGTTAAAACATCTGGGATATAAACATATTTTTGAAAATTAAATTCTTTTGAATCTTAATTGTATAGAGTTGGCATTACTTTAAATTAATATTTTTGTGGGATACCTTTATTATTTTATGAAAGAGCAATTTTAAAGCATGGATTAGATTGGATAAAAATGTACAAAAGCAGATAACTAGAAATAAAACTTTAAACATTTTCTGCTTGTTTCCAAAGGGATCCTTAAGAGACAAAAATGAACAATAAAATTAAAAAATTACATAAATACACATAAAAAATTAAGAAATTGATTATAAATAGAAACATTACCTAGCATGGCATAAATTTTCTTTTAATGATGTTTGCAATATTTTATCTTTCCAAATAATGTTATTAAGATGGCACCTAATCGTAAATTTGGAAATATGAACCAATGGAAAGCATTTGTGGGTTGTGATACTGTACCTAGAGAAACAAGGTTAAGGTACTTTTATCAATAGTGCACAGTACTAGCATTTAGGCCACATCCCAGGGTAGCAAAAAGCCTTAGGGGCAGATTATATGTGCCGGGAAATTCCCCCCAGAGTATTTTAGTATTCTGGTATAGAAAGATGTTCAAGCTTAACCTATGGTAACACCACACTCTACAGTGGAATACTTTCACCTTACATTCTACGGTTTTAAAAAATTCCCTAGAGTAGGTATACTGAACTTTATACATTGAACATCAACTTTATTTAACAGGAGGGGTCCCAAAAGAGGAAAAATTTGACAACTTTTAAGACATACACACAAAAACATTTTATCAAATATCAAAAAGTAATAAATATTTCCACTATGAAAATATATAGAATTAAAGGTATGTACAGTAGAATCAAAATAATATATATAGAGACTGTCTCTTATACACATCTAGATGTGTATAAGAGACAGAACACACACACACAAAGGGAACAAAAATATCTAACTTATTTCTCATAAATTTTAGTTTCAAAAATCCTATTTTGTCTATAAATGTAAATACCATTTAGTCTGTCAAAAATTGTCAAAAATACTAAGTTTAAACAACACTTTCAAGTTTAGTAATTAAAATTAATAAACAAGATGATACTCAATAAAGTATGAAAAAAAAATAATTAGAAGACTTATTTCCAAGAAAATTTAATTAAAGTATAAAAATTGATAATAGAAATTCTCTAGATTTAGCTTTAACCTAGTGATGTAAATTCCCTGCTGCTGTCATAAAACCTTATTGGTTAATATCCAGGTTAGCATATGCCCCAAGGTGGCTGTCCTGGATTCCCCAGGGCAGCTCAACTTGTGCTTGTGAATCAAACAGCTATTTAACAGCTAATGAATATGCTTATCATAGGTTTTAATCAACAAATAATGCAGAAGCTAAATAAATCAATATTAATAAATGCGTTCAAACCTAAACTCTGTGGACAAAGATAATGACAATTAAAAAAGCTTAACACCTATAATGACCAAGGATCTGAATGTTGAAATTCAAGATTACTTTTGGGAATGGAGAGTATTAATTTATATTAACAATAATAACCCAGAGTGCGAAGATTTTCAGTGGTGTCTTTCTGGTGGTGATTGGGTAGTACTGTACACTGGAGGACAATCCCTTTACTCTTTCCCAAAATATGTACTTATTCTTTGAACCATACTGCATACAAGACCAACAGCTTCTTTGAAAGACTATGTGCTTTATTTTAACTTGTTTTTCAGTCTACCAGTTGAAGCACAAGTTCAGCAGCAAATGTAATTGCACCGGGTACCAAATTTATATCGCCACGATTTAGCACAAACACAGTGGCTATACCAAGCCAACTGAGTTATGCTGTTCATACGACAGAAATGCTACTTAACCATTTCTAGAAAAAGACTTTACCTTTTTGTCATTAAAATAAAATTGGTGTCCCCAGAGATGATTTAGTTACTGTTTACACAGGTTACACAAAACCAACAGTTTAATGCTGTTCCTGATGGCCTATCTAGAGATACTGAACACATTTAGAAACTTGAATTAGATTATTTTTGGTAATGACAATGACATATGATCACTGTTCCACCACCCTAGCACAACATAAAGGTAAGCGGGATGATGCAATGATTGTTTTAACTGAGATTTTAAGATTTTGAAATATTTTATTGCAGATGGTGTATGTAAATTTATAAACCATGTTTATCTACCCACCCCCCCCGACCCTAAATTGGCAAAACATTGAAAACTTAGATTAAAAAATATTAAAACCCGAATGATTTATTTTTTGTATGAAGTCACCAAGCACAACAATGGTTGTCTAATATATAATTTACCTCAAATGAATGTTGATAGTTACTATTTAACACTAACAATTCAAACACTGCAGGTATTTAAGCAAGAAAGTCAATAAATTAACAAACCAAAGTATAGTAGAATTGGTAACACATTATTAATAGGTAGACAACCCTAGAATAACATGACTCTAGTAAAACAAATTAACAGTAACAGAAATGCTTGCAAAGGTTTTGCTGACTCTATAAACAAGCATTGTAATTGTTCGCATACTATTCAAAACAAAATATCGTTTAAAGAAAACATTGCTTAGCAATAATCAGTGAAGCCATACGACATACTGCAGCTATGGTATACCAATCCAGGTGGTACATAGGTTTATCACTGCTTACTCTGAAGTGGCTGGGTAATCACCAGGGGCGTCAAAGTCGCAACTTACAGCAATTGATAAGTAGCGGATGTTAGAGGGAGGACTAACAGGAAAAATAAAGTGAAATCAGCACTTTGGTTTGAATTTGAAATATAAATCAACTGATTAATTGAGAGAATGATTGATTGATTGATTGATTGATTGATTGATTGATTGATTGATTGATTGATTGAATGAACAATTTCCGAGATATGCAAAAGAATGGACGAAGGGCTAAAATGGCAACTTGTAGAATAGCAATTTTTAAGGACATAGGATGAAAAAAAACGAAAACTATTTAAACTCATTTCCAGAATGTATGCAAGGAGACAAAAAGAAGAATAAAATGAAGTTCATATCAGTCTTCCACTGGATGAAAGGGGATGCAGAATAAAATTAATGGGTATAACAATTTTTTAAATCTGATACCCCACCCAATAAATAAGATGACAGAACTTTAATTCATATTGGTAGGCAATGCTAAAATAATATGATTAAAGTAAAAAAAAATCATGAACTAATTTTATAAAGTATTTAAATCGTATATAGTATATGTTTTCTAATCTATTTAAATGTCTTCTGTAAGTATTTGTTTTTGACTGTAATGTAATAATTTCAGACCTGTTCTACCTTTTGTAATGTGTTTTATACCTGAACAAATAAATAAAAATAAATTTGGGGAATTAAATGAAGTATGATTAAGAAGCAATTATCAGTAAATTATCCCTCACAGATATTTGGAGTAAAACCAGTCGATTTAATGTGGGAATGGTATTGATAAATCACGGCTGTACTGAGCAGATAACACTCGCGTCAAGGTCATCCTGCTGGCTGTACGCATTTCATCAATACTGATCACTGAATGGTGAGTCTGCCCACGTTATATCATGCATGGCCCACATACGCTTCAATTACCAGGGGTAAATGGGGGTTTACTCAGCCTGCTCAGCCAAGGTGAAAAAAGTGGTGGGAAAAAGAAGTGACAAAGCCAGGCGGGCCTAACAAAAGGATGATAATAATTATATCTGTTAATTCTGATTGTAACAATCAATGATCAGCTACTTTTGCTCTAGTTGTAGAACAAAAAACTTCTAGGCTTTTAAGATATCTATATATATACCAATGCATAGAACAGTCACAACTGGCTTTGGTTCAAATAATATAAAAATAAAATTAAAAAAAAAAACAATCTTCAGTTGAATATATTTTATACTGTTTTCTTTAATCTCAAATGCAAATTCAGAAAAAAAAATGCTAATGTCAAATATATAGACCAACATTTATGTAAAAATAAAATGTCAAGGTATGGTTTTTGATAAAATATGAGTATAAATATAAATATGAATATACTGTAAATTAAGTATGAATTTAAATATGGTAAGAATAGCAATATGGTTATATATTTGTATATAAATATGAGTATTAATACTATGAATGAATATAAATATTTTTATAATACTACTATGAACATGAGCATTAAGGTAAATATGAATAAGATAAATATGAATATGGAAAAATATGAATTATGTGAATATCAATTTTAAATATGTACTGTATATGGGCAGAAATGAGTATAAAATAAATTTTTCATAATAAAATAATAAAAAAAGTATTAATTTTGGGATTGGAGTTATAATATATAACCTTTATATTTCTATTTAATATTAGTAAATTTAAAGATGTCCAATAACCCTCATGTAAGACTTATATATATTTGACATTGTTTAGAAAAGAACCATTCTATTATGAAAGAAAACACTAAAGTTGTAAGAATATCATAAACATTTAAGTAACATGCGTCAACATAATGTCGTCTGCTTTCAATCGCAACATCAACATAATTCCAGTTGAGTTAATGCTGTCATCGCCTTTGATCGTGACTGACAGAACAGGATTCCAGCTGAGGCAGATGTTGTGCTGAGCTGTTTGCGAGTAACCAATTAACGGTACATTTTGTGGATTCATTGGCCGAAAGAGATGAGCCAAAGATGCGCAAGACAAATCAGAATCGTAACAATTTCAATAGAAATACGTATTGATTACCCTGGCAGAGTTTCTATGGGTCATAGTTTTGCCGCAAATCAAGCAGAAAGCTAGCCAACTGAAATCCAATAATGATTAGGCCAAAACGTAGAAATTATTATGATAGGTGTCAGACAGAACGCCTTTATATGCTCAATGTGACTGGCATCAGATACAACAAACTCCAGGAAAATTCAAATTGATAATCATCCAGTCTGACTCCATTGTCCATTCACAGAATTCAATGATTTTTTTTATTTCTCTGTGGTTCACACATTTTCACATCTATGCATAGTTCATGCTAAACGCAAGCAGTGGTCATGCGACCAATTATGCGTGATGATGACAATTAAATTCATGACCGAGTTTACTCCTTCTATGTAGTTATTGTTATCAAGTTGTTACTCGCAATGATTACTTGCCACGTTGTATTGGTCATACCTGTCACCCAGGCCTACATGTCCGCTGGAGCGCGAAATAACTTGGGAGCCAGATGTAAAAACCAGAGAGATGGTGCCGTGAAAAGAAAACACAAAAATGAAGCGCTGTATTTATATAAACCGGGATGGCATTCTTTAACAGAGTTTATGAAAATACTGTGATAGATTTGTCAATGCATTCCACACTACAGACAATATGATTGCTACTGGTAGCGTGGGGTAAATTGTCACCCCTACCAGGTGTATCGGGGGTACATCGGTTCGTTAGTACACCTGGACAATGGAAATGTAAAACAAAATAATGAAGTGATAAGAACAATAGAAATGGGCATATTAAGCACATAATTGACTTTAATTTCCATAACGCAAAAAGCAAAAGCAACATGAAAACTGTGATTTAATGTTCCTGAATGAAAAGCCAAAAATGAATATTTATTCAAGTTATGTAGTTCTGTCTGAAACTTAATTTTGTTTACAAACACATTTATAATGAGAAGATGAACAAAAAAAAAAGAAGTTTTGATAGCGCACTGTCTTTCGGAAGAGACGTTTAAGCCATTGGCCCTGTGTGTTAGTTGGCCATGTCCATGTTAAAGAACACAACTACATTTTTTCAGAAAAGAGTAGCGGATTTCCTCCTGGTTTACTGCCCAAGCACCACCAGAAAGACGTACCCCACTGGAAATAATTCCCCTCCGAAATGAAATTAAAGGAGGATTTAGAAGATAAGAGACTCTTACAAAAAATAAAACAGACAAAAAAGGAAACAAGTTAATGTTTTATATATAAAATTTTAGTTTAATAAAAAAAAATGTTAATACACCATATTCTTGTTAGTAGTAAGTCATTTGTATTAAATGAGAAGAAAATGAAAAAATTAAACATAGTAATGTTTACCGTTATACTACTTATTATTTATTTATTATTATTCATTCGTTCAAAACCAACAGTGAAAATTAATCACCATTTACCAAGCATGTAAAATAATCTAACAGACACAACGACAAAGATAAAACATATTATGTAACAAAGATCTGTAAGACCATCAAAATATTTTTCTATTATTTCTATTATTATTACATTACAAATCTCATAATTCCAAATGCGATGCGATATGTACAGATAATTTCTAAAGAAAAAACAGGATAAGGTATCAGATACTCGATACTGATGCATAGAAAAAACAGCACAAGTAAACGTTGTTTAGCACGTGGAGTTGCATAAGTACAGATGTAAGTTTTCAGTCTCAGTGTGCTCGATGTACATGTACAAAAAAAAATTCTTTAAAATAATTCCTGAGTAATTACTGTTGTTTTGGGCCTGCCAACATGTGACCACACTGATGCATAAAGTGCATGTATGTAAACAATGCAAGTTTCGATAATGCCTTGACCTTAAACATACTCATGCGCTGTTGAAACTACAAGAGGGGTTATTGATTTCAATAAATCTCTGAAACCGAATTGCATAATCATTCCTCTTGGAGACTATGGAGTCATAATCACTGACATTATCACACCTCTTGATAATTATAATACCACAAGGGGCTAATTTCAACCCCTTCTTTCAGGTGAAACCCAAAAGCAGTATACTCCCAGGTTCACCAGTCCAAAATCAATTTCATGTTCAAAACATGATTCACATATAATTAATTTTTGTCCTTATTAGGAGAATATTCCATAACTTGCAGTATCATTGTGCTTAACTGTGTATGGGCGTGGTCCGTCACTAGCTGCCGTATAAAGGTGCTCAAGTAGGTATATTTTCACATCATTCCACAACGACAGGGGCTAAAATGATCCATAACATAGGGGTAGCCCCGTCTACTCTTTCGAAAGATGTAATGGGTTCTTTAATGTGCACAGGAGCCAGATGTGTACAGTGGACCTCCATTTTAAGTTTTTATCCGAGAAGACTTGGTCCTCCAACCGAACCCTGGTTAAACAAGAGTCAGCAGCACCCTGCTTTACCGCTTGGCAACTTGACCCGCCGAATACAGTAATCAATTAAACAAACATTGATAAGTGTATTAATACGCAATAAATAATACAATAAAAATATTATAAAACTATTCAGATTACAGCATTCAAGATTCAAGAAATTTTATTTCATAATACATACAAAGAAATTTTGGCTGTACAGCATTTCAAAAATTACAATAATTAAAAAGAAACGTATATGAACACACAGTAACAATAAAAAATACAACAAGGCAACATACCAAAAAACTGGTCTAAAGGAGATGAAAGAAAATATTATTTATAAAGTAAAATAATCTTTATCATTGATTTTTAATAAATTAGGTTTCTTAATTTCAGTGATGTACAGAGGGCAGTAGACTGCTTCAAGCAATCATCACACCAAAGCCGAAAAAAGTTTATTGTCAATTGAATTGTAAATACAGTGCTATAGATTTCAATAAGGTTTGATAAAAAACACTATATAGAAATCAGCCTAAGGCGACCTTAAGAAAAGCACAATAAAAGCATTAATCGAGCAATCCCATTCGGATTCACTGACTAAGCACTAATTTGTCAAAAAATTCCATTTCCGTGCAGGATTTGACTGACGTCTACCAAAGAATGCACATATTTCAAGCCGAGACCACACAAACAAAGGCTCGGCAAGTTTCTTTTCAAGGTAAAGCAAAACGAGGGCCTTAATCACTGTGCACGGTTCACTGCACAAATACTGATTTCTTCCTCTTCAAATTTTCTCTTTTAACTACGTTGCTTAAATCCATATTTAAGCATAAAAACACGTTGGCCACACCTTTATGTTTTTCTAGACTTCCCATTTTCCTGTTTTCAATGTAAAACCGAACAAACCCCGTTTAATTAGAAGAAACTGTGCTACTTCAGGGCAAGTATAGATTTTTTTTGTGGCATTGATTCAGAACAGTAAGTAAACTTCAATACCACATCATCTGTCAGTGAAGAGATGATAAAATAAAGAGAACAAGCTATATTCACCAGCTTTCGTAATCAATTCGCTGATTTATGGTGACACACTTTTCAAAATGATACTGACCGGGGTTAAACTTGTCACTGGGAATGCATTAACTTTTCAGATTTGCATAAATAACATAATTTCTTCCTTGTATAATATACTTTGCCATAATAAATGTTATTTCAATGCATGAATATACACTGGTTCTGAATTTGACATTTTTTGCGATATACAAAACGTAGGAATGATGAGTCATTTTTACGCGATTGTATTAGTCAAGTGTAAGGCAAGGTGTTTATGAATGTGCTCACGATTTATCACCTGAGAATGTTTAGATAACTGTCTGGTAGTAGTTAGCAGGCAAAAAGTTGAGAGGAAATTCCTTATTTTACACTATTTCTATCACTTTCTTACCAAAAACTTTTATCTATCTAGCTATAATTTTATGATTCTATAAACTTCTCTTAATAAACAAAAGTAAAACAACTAAAATTTACTAGTATTAAATAATTCACATATATTATATTAGTGCGTATTGTGCAGTATCTCTATGCACTTCACATCAAATTGTAAAACAAAAAGCATGATGACTTAATAGAATAATAAGATAGTGGTAGCAGTAGCAGCAGCAATATTAGTAGTAGTAGTGTAGCAGCAGCAAGAGCAGTACTGTACTAGTAGTAGCAGTTGCAGTAGCAATACCAAGACTACTGTATTAGTAGTAATAATATCAGTAGTTAGTTAATAGTAGCAGTAGGAGAATAGAGGAGAGCAGATTTATTTGCAGTGGTAATAGCATTGGTAGTAATAAAAGTGAAAGTATCTAATTATTAGTTGTGTAACAAGGTTGAGTTATATTAAGAAAATAGCATAAGTTAAAACAGTTTTAAATTTGAGTACTTATAAGTCCATCCCAGAATGCCTTGCAGCATTGCGCAAATTCTCCCACATGCCGCACGTCAGTCAGCATGCGTACATGTCGATAATGTGCTAATGAAATTTCATAAGATATCTTAATTAGATTCACGACTGTGTCTCATCACTGCTTCACACCGACATAAACGGATTACAAAAATGATTGACAGTAACTATATGTCCAACGCAACTCGCAATTTTCAATACTATTCATCACCATTGAAATTTGATTTGAGAAAATATATCAATGCAGCGTAGATGTTATAATCCTCAGCAGGCTATTCAAAAGAACAAAGTGTTAAATCGAGGTGGTTGTACGCTATTAAAACCCATGCGGCAATTTTTAGCATGCAATTAATACCAATTCATTAAGGGGTAATCAATTCATTAAGCCTGGCGACTTCATAGAACTTTAATTATATCAATGTATGTAACATTAAGCTAATATTGTAGCTTCATCAATAGACTTAATAAAAGATTTCTTTTTTAGGAGATTCTAACAATATTTAAATTTTAACATACTATATATGAATTATTGTTGTTTTATATGTTGTATGTGGTCCTACCAATGTATAAATCATCAATTCAAATTTTAACTACATAATTACATTACAGGATAAAACTGTAAAAATAATATTAAGGTACATTTTTCAGTTAATGTATTAAACATTATATGCATATAAACCTATTTATATGCATAAACCTATTTAAGACATTTTCATATCTTTAGTTGTTAATGTGTAACCACTACATTAAAATATGAAAATGCTTAAAAAGGGAATATAGGTCCCTCATTGAAATTAGATACAATAAGTTTATTTTATTATTCAAATAATTAATATATCTCTACTTTTAAAAGTTAAATTAATGTAAGCAATCTTATACAGTGTAAGTGCACTTGTCTTTAAAAATAATTTTTTCCAAAATAAAATTACTTCTCTTTTATCAATCTATTGAAATATTTCAGTACACTTTATTGAGTGAGGTCATGACACTATTACTAGGTAAAAATTTACCCTGACTAAATTGTACTTTTCTATCTCATCGATTTTATAGTGTTAAAGTGACTGTAGTGTTTCATTAGACAAATAATATCTACACACATTTTTAAGACTATGATTTCAACCTTTATATATATTGTTTGTTAATCGGATTATCTTAAACATCATCAATCATTATCTAAATAGATTATTTTTGTTCCCTCTCAAAGAAAATAACAATGTAAACAAAATTAGCTTGTTAAAGAAAACAACTAATAAACTGTTTAAATAACAGAACCAACACATATAACATAAAATACACACGCCGTTTATTGGCAAATACTTGCCATTTCTAAATAAGCCAAGAATAAGGTAAACACAATAATCAAATAAACACATTGGATTCATAATAATATTTAGATAGAAAACAACCTGTGAGTAAATTGATTATTAAAGAAAATACTTCTACAAAGATGGTCTTTAGGATCAATACTTGAAAGAAACCATGAACTGAACACAGGTAAATGTATGAAAAAAGGAGAATTATTTATAGCCTAATTTGTTTTTAAACCATGATATTTAAAGCCCCATTCCCAGCAAAATTTTAGTTGTCAAGAAATATCTGATGTTTATACGTTATAAAGATTTATAAATATAATACAAAATTGCTAGTTTAACTGAATTTAAACTTTACTAAACATGAACAAAAAATGTAAAATATGATAAAAAATGTAAAATGTGAAATTTGATTTTTTTTATGTTCCACACAAAAAATAAATGCGGACAAATTGTTTATGCTGCGATAGGTCGCCGAAGAAATACAGTAGGCGCCAGAAACATTACCAACACTGCTAGGCTAGGCCTAGCCTTACCTTGATTTAGGTTCTGTTATCACACATAAAAACGTACAACATGATATTTTCCATTGCTAGTATTGACACTTGTGAAATCTACAGTAATATTTCATATGAATTATTTCTAATCTGTTAAAAAAATGATTCTGACCGAGATTTTGACAATAAAACAAACATATCTCGGTCCTACTCGATCAACCGCAGTGTGCGAGATGCGAAGTACAAAAAGTAATTTCATTAGAGAGGACGCACTTTCTTGACTGTATAAAGTATACATAAAAGTGAGAGCGTGCCGGCGGATGCGATCTACAACCTCTGAATTTGCCTTGTAACAAAGGATTCGTCGAGAAGATGGTAACATTGGGATCCTTCATGCTCAGCTAAAACTTCCTTCATGAGGGAGTACAGTAGTGCAGAATTAAATTAATGGGGATTTTTGATGCCATATAACCAAGTCTCCTTATTAGGCATATCAGTGATAATTTCATCATTTGGGATTGATGCACATGTTCTAATACATCCTTTTATGGGGCTTAAAGTGTTCATTCATGTGGGTTTCTTTATGAACCCTCTTATGCTCTATAAAAATGAAAATATTGTTACCTTACATATGTGGCAAAGACAAGCCAAACCAGACACATATTATTTGCCTAATAAACTAATCAGTAAAATAATTAAATAACTAAAATAATTAAAGTAAATGGTATTATTAGACTGTGATATAATAGTACATTATGTTACAAGATTTATAAATAAAATGAAAATAATATTAGGTAATTTTAAAGGCAATGAAATTGATAACATGAAAGGCATCTTGTACATAAATTCATTGAAGACAAAAGGTACAATAAATTAAAATGACGATGTGAGTTTGCATAATGGCAAAACATCACTCCTAAAATTAAAATAAATTATATCAGACCATAATTTATAAAACATGTGACGAAAATGCAAGATTAGATTGTTATTGAATCTATTTTAATTACAGCCTTAGATTTATAGTAAAATTAATACCTAGAACAGAAACGGACAACAATTAATAAGGCTAATCTCATTAATGGCATTAGCGACCTGCCATCTCATTTCAAAGACGGTTATTTAACGATAAATACTATTAGGTTTTGCAAGTCAATCAACGATTGTAATACACCGTGTAGTTAAATAAATTGCTTAGGAAAACATGAGAGCCTTTAAGCTTGTATATTTGGCCAATCACTGCCACCACCTCATCAAGTTATGCTATCGCGTTACCTCCACCGCCATTACATAAGTCTTAAATTCCATGCTTATGTTGTTGTTGTTTCGCATCAAATTTGTTTATTAGTTTCTCTCCTGATTGATATTGCGTGGTTCTCGCCGGATGATTGGCAAATATACCTATGGTGGTGTTTTTCGGTTGATTTCATTAAAGTTTAATCATCTTTGAAAACAAGAGAGTGAAAACGGTTTCAATCATTTCTTCTATACTTTCTCATATTACTGGTCTTGTTACGTCAATCCTAATTATAAACATCTATTAATATATTATCAACCTTTTTTTTCATTTAAGCTATAGTAAAAATGAAAAGAAAACAAATAACTAAAATTAGACAGTATGAATCTTAGTGGTATTAAAAAAAAAAACAGAATATATATGAGAGAATTTATTTATAATTGTATTCATTTATTTATTTCAAACAAGCGAGCAATACAAATTCCACATTCTGGGTTAAAAGTTTCTATATGCATCTGTATCTGTTAAAATGGTTTACTTTTTTCATCATTTCTTTTATAATTTCTCGTTCTAAGGTACTGGTTTAATCCTGAGGTACCACAAAAGTTCTCCCCTAAAAACAACTAAAGCGAAATTATAAAAAAGTTTAAATGCATGCTTTCTTCATGTAACTGATGAAAAATACTAAAAAAATAATAATAATTACAATAATAAATACAAATGTATACAGCATGAAAGGTATGAAGTGTAAATCCTTATAGTATATCACATGAGATATTTATATCATGAAATTTCTATCAATTCTTCTATAATTTCTCATATTACTGATTTTGTTACGGCAGTTCTTGATACAAACGTCTATTAATATACAGTAATGTGGTTTTTTTTTCTTGAAATTACATAATACCAAAAAAGAAAAAAGAAAGAAAATGAATAAACATATACAGTATGGAACTTATTAGTGATTAAAATGTTTTACTTCTCAATCCAAGGTACTGGCTTCTAATCCTGAGAAATGCCACAAAAGTTCTCCAATAAAAACAACCCCACCTCTATAAGCATATATGATATCATATTACACTTCATGCATTCCTTATGCTCTAACTGGCAAATTGTATTTGAAGTAGGATATAAAAGATATTTAAAAACATATAAATACAAAAACCAGTAGGTCCACTGATAAGTTTTAGATAACTTGGTATAAAAAATAAATTTGGAGATGTTTTATACTATGTATATATACAAATAATATAAGTTTGTCTATTAGTGTATAGAGCATGAAACAATCACTAAGTAAAACATTTACTGTACTTTTTTAAAGGTTTTGTTTATCTAAGGTAACATACATCAATAATGTCACTACTTTCTAATCATCAATTACAATAAATTAATAAAGCAAAAATGCAAAAACAAATAAAAACAAAAGAATATAAACAATCAGAAAAATAAGTAGATTATACACTAATATACATTCGGTTAAAATAATATAGCTTGATACATAAAATACAGTTTGTGAAATAAATAATTAAAATCATATTAAACTGTCAATAATGTTAGAATCAAATTTATCAGTACCTAAACAAAATATAACTTACTGACATTTCACTTCTTCTACTGTACAATATCATTATTTTGAAATGGCTTTTTGTCTTCCAAAAGGATTATATCATTGGAAGGACAAATGATTTTTTTTATATCTTTTGAAATTTAAGGATAGAAAAACTTAAAATATTAGAGTAATTAGTATTGAAATTTATTATTAATATGTAAATTCATTTGTGTAATTTTTTAATTACATGGCGATATTGTTTATCAAGTATTTAATGTTACTTTGCAAGTCTATCTTAAGGTACATAATGATGGAACAATTAAAAGTTTATAATAAATACATAAACTGTATTAACACTCAAGTTCATAACTTTTTCAATATATTAACTTCTTTCATTGTCATTTCATATTTATTTTATACTTAAGGTGAATGAACTATTTTACATCATTTTCCCTTGCTCTTGTTTCCACTTAGCTCTCAATTTCAATGTAAGCTTGATCGACAACACAGAATCACTGAAATACCCCTAAATGGCCAGAAGCTAGACGTTGTTTGCACACAGAAACAAGCATCTGACACACAGTACGGCCTAGTACTGCAGACATCAATTTCAAGCATACTTGCTCAGGCAAACAAAAGAAAAACTATATACACCAGAAGAAATCCACTCCCCGAGATAAAAAATAAGGGCAAAATTCCCTGAGCAGAAGCTCAGTGTGTGTGCGTTTCTGATTATAAACGCCTCCTGTACTGTAATCACAAAACCATTACACACACAACACAAGTCAAAACCGTTCTTTCTATTGAATAGAGATATTGGTCAAAGTACTTTTTATAACCCATGCGACTATAGTGTACTAGTTTTGAAATGATCCAAATAGTAACGTATCTATTTCTTGCTTTATTCATTTATTTGACTAGTTGGTATCAATTCCCAGTCAGTATTTTATTACAAGCTCTTTTTTTCTTTCTTCAAACAGTTGTGTAACATTCTAGAATACACATGATAAAAGAAAAGTACATGTGTTAGCCCTTGAGGGAATTTCAAAATAAACTAAAATTCAGAAGAAATATTTGAGGAAAGGTCTTTTAAAGAAGTATACATTTTCAAATCATAGATAAATAAGCAAAATATCATAATTTAGATTATTATTATTATTATTATTATTATTATTAATATTATTATTATTATTATTATTATTATCTATATCACTTATATAGCGCCTTTTCTTTGTAGATACAAAGGTGATTGGTCCACATGTTTTAAGTGTTGCTGCTGGTAAACAGCCCAGGAGCTGGCAACTCCAGAAGGTACCAATTTATACTAATGCGTGCAGAGAAGCAATGCAGATATAGACCGGGAGCCCAGAAAATTTAATCATGTGAAAAGAGACAAAAGGTTTGATGGTCTGGTCATGATAGTATAGGGCCAAGATACAATATTCAGTATTGCTGCCGGGGCACATCCTGTACAAGCAGGCTGGGGGAAATGAAATAGGGGGTTAAATAATGCATTTAATCATGTGGATTTGTTGATTAATGTAATTTGGGAGTGGCCTTTAATGTTATTGTTTAGGGGTCACGTACATGAAAAAATTGCTGTCATTGATGTTTCAGCAATCTCCAATGTACAAGTAGTCATTCCAAGTTGTTTTCATTCATGTCTCTCTTTGCTTGATTTTATCATGTTGCTACTATATACGATCCCCGTGGGTCCCTTGGGGCTGCTGTCTGGGCTTATGTACAGGATAAAGTTGCTGTCATTGGTATTTTATTAACCCCCATTGTATAATAGTTCCAATAAAAAAAAAATTATCTGTGTCCCTCTTCACATGATTAAATGTCATTTGGGCGTGGCCTTTAATGTTACTGTTTAAGGTCACGTACATGAAAAAATTGCTGTCATCGGTGTGTCAGCATTCTACAATGTACAAGTAATAATTCCTAGTTGGTTTCATTCATGTCTCTCTTTGC